>NC_089853.1:35142567-35402567 GCF_036373705.1 Amia ocellicauda
GGAAACACAGAACAGGCTACAAACCTATGCAACATAATATCAAGAGATATGGCTCTTCAGTGAGTAATTATAATGAGCACACAAATCTTAGGGAAGCAAGTCAAACGGCGACAAGGTCAAAATTACAGAGGGAAATCCGTAAGTCAACAAGACGACTGTTGGCTTCCTCAATGAGAGCCCGCTGCGATGCTTACTTTGGAGTGGAACCTGGTGGTCACTTGGCTTTGAATTCTCCTTAATCCACATAGTCCTCTCATATAAGACATTAGGCTATCACTCTCCCTGTCTTGGTCTTGGATGGCATATTTAAAGACAATATTGGCATAGGGTGTGTGCATACAGTATCAGAATGTATAACTACCCAGAGGGGAGGAAATTGAGGGCTGTCTCTGTGCTCGATGGGGTTAATGAACTATAACTGTAACTATACATCTGTGGGCTTCAGGGTTTCTTCTCATTCACTTAACAAATAATCAATTGATCATGTTAACTGTTTAACAAAGGGGATTTGGCAGTTCAGGAAAGCCAAATTTGCTCAGTCTGGCACAGCTTCCTGCATACTGGGCTCACATCAGCAGGCAACGCCAGGTCCCAATTAAGGAAAAGTATAACATGGATAAGGGATAAGGATAAGGGCGTCTACTAAGAAATAAATAATAATTAATAATAAATAATAATAATCATAATAATCATAATAATCATAATAACATACTATAGAAGCAGCTTTAAGGAGATGCAAGAGCAGGCGGGGGGGAATGGATCTGTTAGACTTACCTTATTTCCCCGGAGATGCATCCCTATACATTACTGATGTTTTTTACTGAAGCTTGTCTATTTTCCTGCTCATCTTAGATAACTCTCAAATAGCACAATTTGAAATGATGACAATAATGACCAGTCACTATTGCCATAGGCTGTTACATATTCAATTTGAATACATGTGCTGGACAACGATCCATATTTGTGTTTGTATTTGAAGCAGCGCACCTTCCAGTCCCAATGCAGTTTGGAAGCATTGTCTTTCTACTGGAGAACAGCCTGTCTGCCGATGATAACGTCAGAAGCGGTGGGATGCGAATGAGAGACAGAGACGCAGAGAGCGCACGAGAGAGAGAGAGAGAGAGAGAGAGAGGCAGATCCTCGAGCGGCGCTGCACTTTGATTGTTTATGCGCTCTTTGTCTTCCTAATTTAGAAAGAGAAAAGAATTGCAGCTGAATTTCTCGGAGACCCGCTTTGGAGCCTCTGCAGTTGGAGGGTTAGGCTGCCATCTCGGTCGCGCCTCAGAGTTGGCCACTAAATCTCAAGAGCTCAGGGCAGTAACTGCATTACTAGCTCATTATGCACGATGAGACCTAGAACACTTGCCCCTGAAAATAAAAACAAAACAGGAATCTAACTGTACACGATTGCTATATGTGTCTCTCTCACCCTCCTTGGAAACAATCCAGGCGACACTGGTCTTTCTCAGCAGCTCAGCCTCTCTAGGAATGTATGACTTAAAACTAAATGGACATCGGTGGATGGCATGTTGCAATCTTCGGGGCCTGTTGTGGGTCTGTGCCTGCTGGCCTTTTCTCTTCGTCTGTGCTCTCTGTGATACTGCCGAGACATGGAGCCTGACACATTAGTACTGATGCTCTATTGGTGCCTGCTTTCATCCCCACAATCACAGAGCAAAGGCCGACAGAGACAGGCTGGCAGGAGGCTTGGCCCTGTTGGGTTTGACTGGGCCAAGATCTGATCAAGCCTCGAGGAGAGGGGTCATCTCTTCCCTGGCTATGATCTCTAAGCCAATTTCCAAATGGTCCTGATCTGATTCAAGCAGACACTGCCTTTGAAGACCCCTTTGGTGCAGCGGCCCTGGAAACTGAGCAGGGTCAGGCAGCACACAGACTGGAGAAAAAAAAGAAATGAAATGAAATGAAAGAAGAGGGGGGAAGAAAATCAAGCTTCTAGCCATGCTTATGGAGCAGAATCGCAGGCGTTTTTTGTGTGTGGGCTCCAAGGATCATGTCAGCATTGTGACTTAAGGCTCTTGACATCTATACAGAGTGATTTCCCTCGAAGGTATCCTCTTCACAAATAAATACATATACAGGTATTTTACTAACCCTAGCTTATGAACTCCAGTCTGTCAGTCAGAACTGTGCTTACAAAAGCCAAAACACAGCATTTAGTCCCATAGTGGTGTTTTCCATGGGCAGACAAGCAAGGGCACTGCTCTTTGTACAGGGACTGGGGCATCCGTGAAGGCTTGTCAAGGAGGTCCTAGTTATAGATCACCCTCCTCTTCTCTTCAGTCTGTCTGTCAACCTTCCAGAAGGTTCCTCTCTTTTGAGCAAACAAAACCCAATTAGAAGCACTCTCTTCTTCCTTCAATGGGGGATTTTCATGAGTCACGGCATCACATCAATATTCCTTTGACTACCTGATACAGAGCAACACTTGAGTCCTGCAGGCCAAGATCCCTGGTTGTGCATTCCAAGTAGTTTTGACATATTCAGTCTTTTTAACATTTTCCTCCCTTCTGAAGTTGTCCCCAAGTTCCATTGAGCCTCCCAGCATTTGCATTTGCACTCAGTGATATTTAATACTAATCCAATAACAGATTGCAAGACATTGTCAGAGGCAATTAAAATGTGAAAAGACGGAACGTGAAAGAGACACGGATTTCACATAGACGGCTCTCTGTCTGAAGTGCTCACTAAAAGACTTATCACTTCTTGTGACAAGTTTCGTCAGAAATTAATAATATGTAACAGTCCTCATAAAATGAAAGATAACCGTATGGAAATGTTTCCATTCGTCCTGGGTAAAAAGATTCAGTCATGTGGGCAAAAATTACTTGATTGTGATTTTATACAAAACAGTAACAGACCAATATATACTTCAATATATACTTCAATATATACTGCAAATACAAACACTCAACAAGATCTTCAAAAGTAGCTGTGCTCATCCATAAAGTCATACATAAATAGTGTAATGTTCTTCTGATCTTTCTGAGCCCTTCATTCAACTAATAACCAGCTGTTTTTGGACATTTGACTGTTTTCACCACTTACTGTTACAATATCACAATAACTTAAAAATGTCAACTTTTTAATAGCCAAAGAAACATATTATATATAAAAAAAAATTAATTGTATTCTATGTGATAACAGATAAAGACTTTCACTTCCCTTCCTCTCCCATCCAAAGTGGCGCTTGTTTATCTTTGCTATAACTTACTGATCGCTTCCATTGCAAATTTTGCCCATTGCCCCGAGTAAGTAAATAATAAAAAAAAACACAAATTAAACATTGCTGATGCTCATATTTCTGAATGTGAAAGAGTCGCTTCTAGTTTGGCTGGCCTTTTCTTTTGTCCATCCTTAAATTTGAAGTACAGTCCTTTGGTTTTTCAAAGCTGACTGGAAGTTATTCTTGATCTGATCAAAGCCGACACCGCCTCTGAGGACTCCATGGTACTGCAACCCAGAAATCCGAGTGAGGTCGAAGGCCAGAGCAGGGGAAAGTAAAGATACGAGTCTCATCCCATTGTGTGACATGCAGGCAGCCTGCCGAATTCACCCCCAAGGCTTCGTGTCACTGTTAACACTTCAAACACTCAATATCTTCACAAGACAGAGAGAGGCAACTGCTAGCTATCATCTTTTGAAAATAGATATGGATCTCTTTCCAAAGGTCACTGCCAGTCGAGCTTCCATGACTAGTTGCATTTGATAGTGGACTTAAAAAAAAAAAAAATTATTGCTACCTTTGGGAGCCTTGGTCGGTGTATTTAAACATGAGAGCAGCAGCTGTAGGGCTGAATTATGATTATGATTATCTTTTGTGTTTGTGTTTGTTGGGGGACCAGCTGGGTTGAGCATTATTGTAAGTATAGGGCACTTCTCCCAATTATGGGGATAGTCCAGTATTGAAGAGATGAGAGATGGATATGATGATCCTTATTATTATTATTTGAATTATGAGCTGAATTTATAACATATACTACATTAAAAACCTTCATAGCCCAATTGTTCTGTCCATGAACTGCCAGAGACATTTATTTCGGTACTCCACCCAATAGCAAAATGAGAAAGCAGTGCTGCACATCAGTGTAAGAACACATGCTGTTTAGACCCGTCGGTTGCATAAACATAGCCTGAAGTCTTTGTCTTGGTTTATTTGTAAGTTAGACTAATGACAGCTACTCAGTTTAAATGGTTGCATGAAAGTAATTCGTTAGAATGGATTTATTGATTGTACTTTTGTTTTATTTTGTGCAACGTTTAAGAACCAAGAAAAACCATGGCCACCGCTTCCATCAAACAGCGATCTTCACAGTTTACAGTAACTGAAAAATCGTGCTTCTTAGAGGAGGTTCTTGATGCAACCGGCTCCTACTCTCCTGTTAAAAGAAGAATTTAATGTAATGGGATCCACCCACTGACAATCTATAAAAAAGAGAGACATATTTTGGGGGAAATGTTCTGAAACACACTCAAACATAAGGCGTGGGATAGAATAACAAAAGTTAATAGCTTCAAACCCACTGTGTGTACCATCTGTAAAAGACGCACAGCAATGATGGAAGGAAGGAACCATTTTTGTACTGGAGGAAGACCAGCATTGGTTATTGAAATCTTCGTGCAGGAGTCTCTAATGTTATGGCAATTGCTGGTGGGTGGGACAGTGGGGTGTGTCTGAGTCAGCCTGAGGCTCCGCCTGTCAGTGTCACAGCGATTGCATCTGTGTCGATTTGTAAAATACCCAAGGTGTGTTGAGAGGGTAACAACCAAAACTATCACCACAATTTATCCTTTAAATATTCTGCCAACTTTTTAACTGTTTGCCTTTCAATTACCTCAGTATCTGAATAACGTCCAATGCATTTTTTCTGTTTTGAAACACCCTTTCTTTTCTAAAAGTGTTCGTAGAGTCACAGCAAGTGGTGAGAAGCCATCATTTCTTTTTTTTATGTCAGTTAATGGTTTCCATGAATACATAGACTGCCTGGGGGTGAAGAGGCTAACTTTTTAGGCTAAGGATTAGTCAGCCTTAATTCTTATACAACTGACTAGCTTGCATTAGATTAAATGAAGTCTAGCTGATTAAACTAGTCTAATGCAGTGTGCTGCAACCGGCTCCTAGTCTCCTGTGACAATAAAAATCTAATGTAAAGGGATCCACCCATTGCAAATCTATTAAAAATGATAATTTGGATTCAACAGATTTGAATGTATTTTTTAATTTCCCAACTAGGCAACCTTGGAGAATGGTCTGCATTCGGGCCCCATGCTTTGCTGTGCTCGTGAGAAAACAACTCGGCAAGACGCCTGATAGGCCTATGTACAATAATTTGATTTCCAGCTATATTGCCCTTTCAGGAATCAATCTGACAGCATCCACAATTGAACCAGTAGCCCAGCGTGAGTTGTATTTAAGTCAGTTAATAAAGGTTCTGAGCTGGGCTGCACAAGTCATGAGCTTCCCCACATGACTCTTACCTGCCTCTGTGAAGCTGATAAAACGCCTTATTTAATGGGTCACCAGTCACTGTCTGCAATGGTATTTCTGCATAGATACAAATGTCTAAAATGAAGCAAAACTACAAGGCGTTTCCACTCAAACAATTTTGAAACTCCTGCTAAGGCTTCTCTCTCTCCCCCTCTCTTTCTCTCCCTCTCTCTCATTTTATGTTCTTTGTTCTTTTCTTTTCTAGAGTACCACCAACAGCAGATACAGCAAAATCATCAAAAGAGTTATTAATAAATATATAATTGTACGGTCAAAGTGTGTTTTGCACAGTATGAGACCTCCGATTGCTACACTGAGTAGAACGCGCTGCAGGCAATCTTTTGATGGAAGGTCTCATTTTCAGCCTCCTACTGTGAAATTTTCACTCCAGTCTAAAATAATATCTGAATCATTTCAAGACTCGGAACTCTCAAATTCGCTGACTATAATGGAAGACTGGGCATCAAATAAAAGGCAAGCTTTCACAGGGAGAACGTGAATGACACCAGAAACTTTTCTGGCACATATTCAGTCTTTTTAACAATTCTTTCCTGAAACAGTTTTTTGGCAGGGGGGGGACTCCAATCTGAACCTATGGAAGGTTTAGTTATATTTGGATCCATTTGTTTCCCAGCTGTAATATCCCAATGCAGTGGCTTT
This sequence comes from Amia ocellicauda, assembly GCF_036373705.1. NCBI lineage: Eukaryota > Metazoa > Chordata > Actinopteri > Amiiformes > Amiidae > Amia > Amia ocellicauda. The sequence continues at coordinate 35,148,734 of NC_089853.1, forward strand.
GCTTCCCACATGTTAACTTGTTTCTTGCTTACTTAGTATTGTGCTTTACCTTCTGTTGTTGTCGTCGTAGTTTTGCTAAATAATAGCATGAGTGGCAAATTAATTAAAGAGCAATGTTATTTAAAAAAGGCTCGTACTAATATCAATGTTGTGAGAAAAATTTGGGGCCATATTCTTTTTGCACCTTATTTCTAAAAAAAACAATAGAATCAACAAACATTACAATGTAACAATGATCACCCAGCCATTTGTTTTCATCGTGAAATGAGGACAAAAGAATTGCGAAGGAATAGCAGAGGATCATAAACTCCAGGGTTTTGGCGAAGGTTAACAATTTGGATTGGATCAATCTCAGAGTCACTTCATAAAGCCCTTTTGCTCCAGAGAAGAAAACAAATATGTGAAGGTAGAAACTAGTAACAACATAGACATGGAGAATTTTTAAGTAAATCTAGTTTTGCAATTTTTCAGTGGAATAGTGGAGACTTTTGTGCCAGTAAAAGCATTTGAAAGTTGTCCAGGTGCTGTACATTTTACAATGCAGCGGGGTGAGCATAAAATAGCAGTGTTGCAGTGCCAGCCCTGAGAAGGAGTAGGAGAATGTCATGAGGAGGGATTCTGCGGTGTTAGGTGATGAGATTCAAGGACTTAACAATCCCAATTTTCTCTGCTCTTTATCTCTAATAACTGATCTGGGTCAAATTTCCCTTTGGATTGAAAAAAAAGCGTGTCAACTGTCCTCCTTTCACTCATCTCTTACTGCCACTCGCACACTCTCTTAGAGGCCTCTGTCACTTTTATCACTTCAAACACCCAGCAGAGCTTTTAAACTGCCTGTCATTTTTTTTTTTTTTTTTAAACAGACATCTTTTGTGGTATATTAGCACAGGATGAAGGGCAGGAGGGATCTGAAAGAATTAAATCCAGAAGAGCCCAGACCAGAAGAATGCTGTGAACTTGGTTGTCACTTGCAAACTCAAGGTTTCAGCCCAGGCTTCTTGTCCTAGTCTGGGTTAAATCAGGCAAGTTCAAGTTGGCTTCAGCGGAACCTCTGGTAAACATGTCTATTATTCCTTTCGGTGCATTTCTGGCATGAGATAGGATCCATTCTTTTTAATGTGGTCACAAAGGTGACATTTATCTAAATGTGTGTATCTAAATGTAGGTTTAAAAGCAATCCTTCATAAAAAATAAAATAAAAACATCTCCCAACTAATTAGAAAATTATGTAATTTTTGTTTTCCTCCAAATGAAAGACATTTGAACATCATCTCAGTGTCACTGATGCATATTTAGGTCTCTGTCATTTAAGAGCATTTCTGAGAAGGGTACAGGAGTTCACTGCATTTAGAGACCAGCTGCCTCTGAAGACAGAATCTGTATTGTGAAGAGCTGCACACTTTGCCTTCTGCTAACAGGGATATTCCAGCTATGGGCTTGGATGGGGATCTCCAAAAACAGCTTAGGGAAAGGGGAGCGGAGGCAGACTGAGCACGACTCCATTTAAAAAGCCCTTCTATCCAGTTACTTAGATTTTTCAGAAGGATTATTACTGTTACAAAATCAGTCCTTACACTTACATCGCTAACGCTTTAGATATGGCAATGCATTAAATAATTAAAAAAAATACAATAATATTAATACAAATAAAAGCAGTTGTAGTATTAATACAAATAACAATAATACTTACAAATGGAATGTATAGGCAGACACATAAAACAGCGATTCACAGGATACTTAACACACAAAACAATTGCTGTTAATGTATGAGGCAGGGTTCATATAGAGGGAAAAAAGAACAAGGCAATTGCAATCTTTAAACCAAAGTGTTCCCTCCGTGTCTTTTGTGGTTGCGGATCACGGGGAAGGAGGGGGGTGTAGCCATCAGCACATACTGTTTGGGAGCTGCAGAAGCTGGGATGCAGTCCCTTTCCCTTCCCTGTGTACAAGGCCTTCCATTCTCACAACAACAAAGCCTGCCTGCACCCACCCTGCCACCGGGGCAATGCTCAGTTAGATCTCAGCATGCAAGCTTGGCGATCTGTTAATTAATTAATCAATCACGGCCAATCAAGGTAAACCTGCTTCAGAACAGGTCAGAACACATACTGTTCGACTTTGGATTTGCTTCTCATAAAATTCAATGGCTTTTTTTATATATATATATATATATATATATAACCACCATCAAGCCATGTGGTTTGCAAAATAAGTTTATTTTTCTTTTTGTATTTGTATTTTTGTGGTACCTTCACATTAAAGCTGAATTAGGAGAAAAAAGAAAATTATTAACTGTTGTATGGGTTAATACTCACAGTGATCTGCATTTTTAATTATTATTTTTACAACAGAACGTTATTATTGTTTAATAATAATGATGATAATAATAATAATAATGAGCAGACTGTGATTTATACAAGTCTATTTTTAGAAGCCTTTATAGGTAGATGATATTTCTGTTTACAGACCATTAGACAGAACCACGACTTCAAGGAAGATAAAATCAGGTTGTCCCTAAAACAATTAGAACGGATTAGTCTGGGCTCCTGCCTGCCTCGATAATTAAAAAAAGAAAGAAAATCATGTCTTAACCTAAGTGTGTGTGTATATATATATATATATATATATATATATATATATGTATGTATATATGTATGTATATATATATGTATGTATATATGTATATATATATGTATATGTATGTATATATATATATATATATATATATATGTATATGTATATATATATATGCAAATTGTAAAGCATATATTTTAGAATATAAAGATAAATGTATGAATGTGACAGTATTCTTGCCTAAATGAAATATAAAATCCAGACTAAATTGTTTGCATGATATTCGTAACATGGCTACTAGCCTGTAACATTTGCAGACGGAAAAGTGGATACACTTAACCTTCACACTGACCCGTATGGTACAAGCTGGTGATAAATGTTTGTGAAATAAATTAGAAAGTAAAAAAAGGAAAGGACATTGCAGACGTGTGCATAAATGTTTTCATTTCGTCATATTTGATTTCAGTCCATTCTTTTAACAAATGAACGTCTACTCGGATAATAAAAAAACATCCATTGAGAAATGTATGATAAAAACATCTAAAGCTTTTTCACTTTTCCATATGGGAATTTTTATTTCAAAACTAATATTAATTAATCTGGCTTTGTTTGTCTGTTTATTTAAATGATAAAAGCAAACATACAAAATAATGTACATACAAATGAATTGTAAATGTGTGTGTGTCCCGGGGGAAGGAGCGGTACTTACAAAACTTAAGTAGTTAAGTGAAATGTAAAGATCGATATTCGTTAAAAGCTAACATTAGAGAATACTATTCTTGTACACATCTTAAACTTTTAAACGTGTTAACATATTAAAATGCAGTATTTTTGTTTGAATAATAATAATAATAATAATAATAATAATAATAATAATAATAATAATAATAATAATAATAACTGTCCCAGCCTGGAGAGCAGGTGTCGCAGTGTCCACTGTGCGGCGCCGCAGCCCGCTGAATGCCCGGCCGGGCGCGCTGTGCGGCGGCTCTGCTCGCTGCGGTCCTGCGTCGCTGCCTATTTAATGGCTGTCAGTGAGAAGGAAGCAGGACGCGGCGAGTAATTAAAAACAAATTGCAGGTAGGAGCCGACTGCAGGAAGATGATATTGTCATTAATACTAATTTACCATGCAGCTGGACGCAGTACAGAGACGAAAAATAACCTGGAGTGCAAACACTGCACAGTCGATAGCAGCAGAGATACCGCACTTATTGCTTTTTTATTTTATTTTTTATAGACAAACCGTAGGAGTAGATTATGTATTATGTGCCTGGGTAATAAGCAGAATAAATCATAATGAACACAACATTCAGGGAAACTTAAAAAACAAAACAAAAAAACTAACATGTAGTGCTATGATGGTTTACTTTTTAAGCATAATGGGATATATGTTAATAATAATAATAATAATAATAATAATAATAATAATAATAATAATATCATTATCATATAATAATTATTTTACATGTACAACTTTATTGTATTTTGCTGTTCACCACTTTTGTAGGTATAGGAAATGGGTTTAATTACATAAATATATATGAAAATACAATACCATTAATAATGGTGGGTTCCTACTGCAATAAACCTTTTGCCTGTTAGTAAATTATAATATAGTATATCCATATGTTTTATAGGTTTACTAAACACTAGTAAGTTCATAAACATGTACAACTAAGATCTATAATCAAGGTTTACTATTATTGGTAGTAGTAGTAGTAGTAGTAGTAGTAGTAGTAGTAGTAACATTACTGTTCATGTCAGTCTGTTGCTCTTTCAGTGTCTAGGAAGAGACTAGTTCTTAACATTGCCATTCTTTTTGTTTTCGTATTTTTGTCAGTTGTGGCTGAGAAATGTATACAAAATGTTGAATCTCTATCTATTGTGAAACTGCAGTCTGCCAGATGTGCACAAAAAGACACATGAGCACTTGTTATTTCTAGCTGGAGCCAAAACTTTATTACAGAACTGTCTATGCAATGCCTGCAAACCTGACTAGAAGAAGACATGATCAAAGTAACTTAGTAATACTGTAACTTGAATTGGAAATTAATGTTGGTAATAATCTTATTAGACTGGTTACTATTACTAATGATATGAATAAACAGAAGTAAAATTACAGCTACGGAATAATTAAAAATAAAACATTAGTTTACCAAATGGTTTGAATGCTTTTTCTTAAAATCTTTTTTATTTTGACTGATTTTTTATTTTTTTTGTCTTTAAAACAAAGAAAAAATGCCAATAATAAGTAACACTCTAGGGCATTACATCTAATAAACTTTTCCAGAATGCATCACTGTGGATTGTGCCCTCTGTGTTTTCTGTGGTAGTAATGTTCTGTGGTACTGCAACTGTAGTGTTGGTTTGACCGATGCTTAATAGAGGGTTATATTCGATTTGACCTGCAAGTATAGAAATACATTGATATATAGTGTGTTTTCCCTGACGTGGTCAGTACAATGATTTAATCCAAACTATTATATAATATAAATATAATATTTACACACCCACAAAGGCTACATTTGTAACACAATTATTAACACACATTTTCGCACGAAACCTGTATGTGTAATTATATATATATATATATATATATATATATATATATATATATATATATATATACATATAATTATAATAATTGTATGTGACACCACAACACTGCTTTTATACTATTGTGTAAGAACAACTAAATATGGTGTTGATATGATTTATTTATTGAATTAAAATTAATTTGATATAATAATGCTGCAGTATTTGAAATTATAGTATTTTTGTTTCATCCAGTGTGTTTTAAAGCAGTTGTTCATTTTGAAGTATGAATGTGCTGATGAGAAGTCACCAATTTAAACATATCAGAAGAGCAGAAAATGTACAGCACATTATCAAAGGGCTGCTGTTCTGGAGTTCAAGGTTACATCAATTTCATATTGTTTTTGTATTGTATTTATTTATTGCCCTTGAAGATATAACAATAACAATGCCAGTGATACTGAGTGCATTTCAAAGTTTATTTTCTTAGAACATAATTTGTGTGGAAAAATAGACAGCATATATCAGTACTACCTCCAAAATGTCACTGTAATTGTCATGCTCGCAGAGTTAAGTTATAGTTTAATATAGCCTTAGGATCTTCCAATAGTAAATTAATTGTCAAGTCAAATTTCCACACTCGACTAATTAACATTGCTTAAGACATTGTAATATAAAACACATTCCTTTAATGTTAGAAGAAATGCAGACAAATATGTATAAATAAACCATCTTACAAAGATTTAATGACAACCATGAATAATTTGATTGATTTACAATTGAAATCACCACTATTATTTTTCTCCACTTAATCTTAACACACACACACACTCTACATGATTACCCAGATCTATGTTTAATAGTAACTGGAGGTTGAAGCAGAAGATTATAGCAACTGGCACTTTCTAGAGCCATGGTAAATGTGAATGTACTGAATTTGTCAGTTTATAGCTTGTGCAGCTGCCCCAGATGATAATAAACCTTTTTTCCTTTTTTTAATGAACCACAGGTACAGCACCTAGTCAACTCTAGATTTAATTAATCAAAAATATACTGAGCACATAAAGATATTCAAATATACTTAAATAAAAAAGATCAGCATTAATAATCCTGGAGAAAAGATTTGGTTATATCCAAAGCATCTTAACTACATTTTGAGATATCCTCCTGATCTTCCATGATAGGTGTGCACATAAATACATAAATAAATAAACTTCAGAAAAACCAAACAGAAGTGGTTTAAACTATGGTGACAATATACACAGGGAGCAGCCAAGTTGATCAAATATTGAACTAGATTCTATACTGTATTATGAATCTATCACCAAAAAAATCTACTTTTATAATCAGGGAACATAACAATAACATTATTAGTAGTAGTAATGGAAAATACAAGACAAAGACGAAAAATGTGTAGTTACATATTCTTCAAAGATTCATGTATATATGTATGTATTTATTTATTTTATATATATTACTATCTGTTTGACAGTACTAATAATGTTCTGGAATGTATCATCTCCACTTAATTACACGGTCCTTTATTTTGTATTTTTTATTTTTCTGTAAGTCAACTTATAGTTGAGAACTAAATTAATGAATCAGCCAAGGCTATTCTATACTGTATAGAAACAAACAAATCTCACTGTAAATCTTATTGCAATGGATATGATTATATTTCTTTAAACCAGCCTATAACTAGTAGAGTATATTTAATAATAATTTGTTTGACAAAAAGTCAAGCATTAACTTGTTTAAGTGTGGATTTTTAATGTTTAGTTTTTAAGTTCTGGACATATTTTGTGATGGGAGTATACCAGTTAAATTGTTTAGTTACAGTAAACAAACTTCATTGTTGTTTTTTCACCCAAAGAAATGCATTATACACCTTAATGCCCCCAATACATACATCAATAAAATACAGTGAAATCAGTAATTGTTTCATATGTATAACCACAAAAGTGTAATGCAGTGTGGCTAATCACTGTGTAATATTCCAAATAAAATGGAAATGTCAAAATACTAAATTTCTAGTATTATCTCATTGTCAGGGCTCTTATCTTAAACAGTGCTTGTTGGAATGTCATGGACGAAATAATATGTGGTAAGAGTAACAGAGCATGAAGTACATGTTGAATTTGTGGAAACGTTTTATTATTATTATGGATTGGAATATACAGATAATATTAACGGTAAATCTTAAATAAACAGGTTTCTCCAATCTAGTGTATCTTAAGGGGTCTCTGTCAGGCAAGGATAGCTGTTAGGCACTCCCTGTAGATAAAGTCCAAGTCCACCACATGGAGGGATGTGGGCTGCAGGCTGCTGAGAGATCCCCTCGATAAGACAACCTCAGGCTGTTCTCAGATTTACAGACAAGTTGGAAAAACAAAAGGCGAGTTGAGATCTCGCGGTGTTCGCGGTCAATGTCAGCGTCAGGCGTGGAACGCAGAGTAGCTTTCACCCGGGGACTGGCCTTGGGATAGCTGAGCCGCTGCTTGCCCGTTTATAGCCCCGGAGAGTCAGCGTCACCCTGTCTGGAAAAGAAATAGGATCAGCTCAGGATTTCCGCATCAGGCAAGAGAGAGACCGGCTTTAAAACCCAGCAGTTTTGGAGTCCTGGGTGGGACAGAAGCAGATGGAAGATAGAGGAAGAGAACTGGTCCAAGGTCGCTCAGAGACTCGCTGGCTAAGCTGTAGGCAGTGCTGGTAGCTACGCTTTAAAAGTCAATTTATGAAAACAGATTGTTTATTCAAACTGGGCACTTTAGACCATATTGAGGTACACCCCCGTACACACACACACACTCGTTTGTCACAAAAGCTACAGGCTTAAGCTGCCTCATCAAGTAGAAGGTTAAAATGGTCTCATTTTTAGTTGCCGGGTTGGTACCATCAGCAGAAAGATATTGTAGGGATTATTAGCTGTCCATCCTCGTTTGAAACATCTGTGCAGATTTTGAAATCCTTCCCCTTCTCTGTTGTGACATTGTTGGGGGTTAAGGAGATGGGGATGGGGGAGGGGTGGTAGTAGTGGGGAAGGTTAGGTTAGAGCGTTTGGCATGCGTACAACCTCCAATGCAATAGGAGATCGATCAAATCAACGAATGCACTTATACATCTATAACTCAATCAATCCAGTTAATTGTGCAGAAATAACAGGGAGCAGTGCAGTGCCATGCTGCTGTAATGGAGAATAATAGGGGCATCTTATTTGCCGGTAGTAGTTCATACTTTATATTGTCTTTTTTCACAAAGGAAAAGGTGGAAGTGTGTGCTTTTTTTCTGTCCCACTGCAGCTATTTGTTTTTGCATTTATTTAGTCCTCATCATGTAAACACTTACTGCAGCTCGGGGAGATTAACAGCGAGCCTTCCTAATGTAGTAATTACCAAGAGCCAAACATCTATTTTTCACCCACGCGTTGCCATTACTCTCCGTCCCAGTCTACTCCATTGGAAGTCACTTACTCTCCTCACAATGAGTTATCATTGACTGCCATTTAGGCGTTCTGCAGCGATTTGTCTTACTGAGGCTATGGGCTGGCCCCATTGCAGTGAACAATCATTCTCTTTCCAATATATCAAACATTCATGGGAACGCAAAAAAAAAAGGAGAGAGAGAGGAAAAAAATCCCCCCACAAACAGATAATGGAGAGCAGTTAACAGACACTTTGAAGGAGCGAGACAAGAAATATTAATGTAGCGGATTAGTTTAAAGAGTCAAGCAATGCTGGCTTCAGCTGCTGTGCTTTGGAGATCTTGTCATAGGAGATTGCTACCCGGTGGAATTCCTGCTCCTTCAGTTAAGAGGGCACAGAGGGTTTTCTCATCTTGGGAGAGTGAGTGCCACAGTACTGTACCTTGGTTCAGGAACAGTGCTTCAGTATAAAACACATTCAACAAAAACAACACTGTCTTTTGACATGTTTAATCTAAACTTTCTTGTTAAAACAACAATACAAATCCAAAATATCCAGTGTTTCAAAGCACAGTTTTTAAACACTTGTGTTTTTGTTCTTAACTCAAACTGGGAGATTATCTTTGTTTCATATTGAAGTGACATACATGGTGCCTGTATCTTATCCAAACACATTCCTACTAATTCCTCTGGCTGACACTGTTAATACATTTACCTTACAGCTAATAATACAATATAATGGAGAGGAGTTCAAAAGCAGCTGTATCAAGCAGCGTTGTGCAATTCATTTGTAGGGAGCTGCAAAAAGCAAAAATATAACTCACAGCATGAACAGCAGGAATGCACATTGAGAAGCAAGTTTACAGTGCAGCATTTTGAAAGTGTGCGTATGCTGAAGAACACAGGACACTTCAGTAAATGGGGCTCGTGAGCTGGTGTCATGTAGTGAGGTGTCAGTGCTGGTGATAACAGTGTACAGGTTGCAAAGCTGACACCAAACCTGTAGGAGTTACAAACACAGTCTGAAGAATCGAGGTCCTGAAGGTAGTCAGAGATTGTGTAAGTGGGAAGTTCTGTGTTTCACTGTGTGTTATACCACAGACTAAGCCACTTTACTGCATTGTGTGCTCATATCACAATACATTTTTAATTGAAATCCTCTGCTTCCAGGTATGCCATAGAAGTGATCATGTCTTCAAAGTAACTCATGGATACCCAACCTGATTTGGGCAGGATGGCACTATAGTTGCTATGGATGTCTGACACAAATCTAACGAGCAGGCGAAGGCTGGGGAGGAGAGTGAAAGTGCAGCACCAGCAATACAAACATTGTTCTGTGCTAATGTTATTTTGTACCATGACCTAAAATGTAATGGAGAGGTACACTAGGTTTTCTTTGTGAATGTTTGCTTTGTTTCATGTAATGCATGACCTTAATATCACCTGCTTGTGAAGGCGATCTGTTTTCAGGTCTCAAAAATAACCCCAATACAATCAAATCAGAAGGAAAAGGTACTTCCAAAAGCCGTAAAATCTTAAGAATGATGGCCGAAAGAACCAGTTTAAAATACTGCTCTTTGATTTTCTTTGAATATTTAAACAGTACATGTTGTGGAGTGCCATAGGTAGCGTTTTAAAAGTAAATGCCCAATGTGATGTTACCCCTATTTCCTATTTGTTTCCCAAAACTTCAGTTCCACACAAGTCACTGCTTGAAATCACATATAACAGAAACAGTGCTTAGTCATACTGGATATGTCATCAAAATTTTAATGAACAAGGATTCCTGTGCTGCAAAACATCTAAACACATATATTTAGGGTAACAACTCAGCCAATTACATGCCGATTACATTATTAACTAATTCCAGGCAGGCAGCATTTTAAACAGCTGCGTATGCCCCAAGGACTTTTTGGACTAAGTGGTAGAAATGCCAGGGTAGCTGTTCCAATGGAACCATCCCGATTCTCAAAGGTTCAGACATCCTTAGCACACTAAGGGTAAAACTTCTTTAATATTTTAATAATGTATATTTATGTCCCTGCGCCACACCAAAGATGTGGAAGTGCTCTTTCTCAGATGTATTCAGTGTGTGTGTATGTATATATATATGCACTTAGTACTAAATGACTGGGACTTTGCTCCTCTCCCTGAGCTATAAAGTGAGCATGGAGAAACAATTGCCCCAGTCAGAGAAAGAAGTGAGTGAGCTAATGTACTGCTCTCTGGCTAACCTTGCCACCACACATGAATATTCACATTTGACATGGTAGCATTAGTGTAGCAGAGATGGGGAAGCACAGATCAGCTGTAACTCAAATGTGGAATTAAAGAAGCACACCTATAGCTGCAGAATACATCAGTGGCTACCTCCATGTGTTGTCCTAGGACAGTAACCCCACCCCAACCCTGGTAGCATTGTCCAGATTTTACCTGGACCGAAGCCGTTTCCAAAACATGCTATCTGGCCTCAGCAGTTTTGCCCGCTCTTCATGCACTTCTGAAATGAAATAAAAATACGTCCAGCCTTATTCAGCTCAGAAATCTTTACCCTGTTAAATTGAATCCCGTTTCCCTCAGGCCAAAGCTGGTTGCAATTGTGAGTCCCTTGCTAGTTTAATAAAACTCACATCTGCTGCGATTTCTGCTGAGCTTTTACATTTTTAAATTCTAGTGTGTCCTTTTGTTGCGTAAAGTTTTGCAATTTCGCAGAGCAGACATCAGGTTTTGTTCCCCCCTCCCATGACATTCTCCTGAAGAATTTGGAGCAAATCAACAGATAAAAGCAGATGCACCAATCTCCCGTACCCTACCACACTTTTTCGCTTTTTATTTGTATTTTTTATGATGGTTTTTCATTGGCTGTTTTTTTTTTTCACTTTCACTATTCTCCTCCCTCAAAACCAGTTATCTTTTGGTTTGTCCTATTTTTACATTTTTTCAGAAGCACATTTAGAGCTGTTGGCTTTTTTAGTCAGGCTAGGGACAATTACTTCTATATGAATTGTGATATATTTCAAATATATATATTTTTTCCTCTGAATTAAATCAATTCTAAGACTACACTGTACTTCATTTTGTGTAGTAATATCATGGGAGAGATACATCCCGCTCTATGGCAATGCAACAATTCAGCCGGCAAATGGTGTGATTTGAAGTTCAAACCCCAAGTGCTGGTAAGCACCTAATGGAAATGTTGGATTGGAGGGAGTCTTTTTCAGTCTGGTAGCACAAAAAGATGCACATGATTTTGGGAGAACCCAGACAAATTGTAATGATTTTTCTCTGAAAAGACAACACAGTTTTCAGTTCTCAGTCTAAAACAGAAAATTATAATAACACAATGTCAATATAGTTTAAGTGACAGGCCCGATGGCACCCCTATAAAGCCAATAAGACAGCCAAAGCTGTGCTTAATTTCTAAAGCAAAAGCAAAGGCAGGGATTTTATTTATTTATTTAGGTTCTGAAATAAATTGGATACACTGTTTTTTGAAAACTATATGGTCATCAGCAATATGTGTAAGGATGTCATGAGATATGAAATTGATAGAGACAGCAAAAGGAAATCATACTTCATGTTTAAGGAGCTGCTTTCTCAGATGGTTAATTCCGCACAGTGACAGAAACATTTGTTCGATTAAACATTCTTGCCAGGATGGGTATTCTGCTTCAGAATGCGCCCAGGTTTTTGGGCCATATTTATAATAATTCACATGACAAAGTGAAGTTAAGCAATGAGAACGGAGGCTAAATACATCCCAGGCTTCAACTCATAAACGTGGGTACTAAAATGCATCGTTAGTGCAGTGCATTAGGAAGGATTTATCACAGGAAGAATTAATGTTCTGTGTGTCTCATACTGCTTCACCTTATATTCTACTTTCTGAAGGATTTCCTATCTATGTTGTTCTTTGCTTGTTAATGTCACATTCTGATTTTTTTCCTTTGCTTTCATTAACCTTGGAGACAAAAGACCCACAATAATAATAATAACAATACAAATTACCGCTTTGAGGTTTACAGAGCACAGTGACACCTTGCCACAAGCAATTATATCAGTAACCATGTGATGTAATTTTGATTAATATTGCAATTGTGGCAATTATGATACTGTAGCCAGACCATGCCACCCAAGTATGCTTGGGACCCATATCTCATTTGCACTACACAAGTAGTCAGGTTCTTTTACTATCTGTAGGAGCACCCATTACACAACCAGAAGGCAATATCTGATTTAACAAATCTATTTTTTTGTCACCAGTAAAATCAGGCAACAGGAGTTTGAAACCAAATACACAAATTAAAATACAACTATTCAAATATTAAAAACAATGTAAAGTGAGTTCCAACAATGTCGCCCTTGGGAGAAAAAACAAACATTGTCCCTGAGCTCAGTCCTTCAATCACTATCTCCAGCTGGCCACTAGGGGGTAGGGTCAGGCACCTCGTCAACGGCAATAAAAACAACACAACAGCAAAAGTATTGGATTCTAAGTAAAAAAAAACAAGAGTGCAGTAAAAATAATCCTACAGTTTCTTCCTTGGACATTAAACTGCACAGTGCTGAGTAAAATAATTTGTTAAAACAAACTTAAAATGCACACAACTTCTGCAAGGGAGTGGCCGAATCAGTCCTCACCTTCCTGCAGCACACAGGTTCTGGGCATGTTGACTGTTCGTCCGTCCTCTCACCAATGCGCCTTTGTTGCTCTTGCTACTATGTTTGCAGTGCCTGCTGTTCTCTGTCCTCTTGCTCCCAAATGCGCTTTTTGAAAAGAGAACCAGTCCTGCACAACAGTCCCTTTCAGGTGATCTTAATTAATTAGCAAATTCATAAATTTGTAATAGGTCACTTTCTCAGTGAGCATTTGAAAGATCATTAGTTAAGTAATTAAGTACAAACAAAAGAGATCTATACAAATACATTTAAATAAATCCATTATAGAAAGTGGCACAAAATGGTAACTTGTCACACCTTTGACGCAATACAATAGAATCAAAAGAAAAGAAAGAAAGAGGGTCACTGAAGATATAGAAAGCGCTATGAACTTAGCAGTTTAGTTGAGCAAGGGAGGTAATTAATTCTACACCACATCAAAGGTAAACTAGCCACACATACCTTTAGCCATTCATCTGCAATATAAATCACCATGCAGAGATTTCACTAAACAAGGATACCTTTATGATGGTCTTCTTGTTTCCTGTGTCTCAGTGTTAGGTGTGTGTGCTTTTTGAAAGATCCTGGGGAAGCATTCAAAATGTGGGTATGTGGTTTACGTTGTCGGGATCTCTTATGGCCCTTGAGCAGTTATCTTTCAGTGTCACCAGTGCCTACACGGTTTTGACTCAGCGGTCACCATTTGAGCCCCCTTGCAGGCAGCACTTCTGAGAGTGCTGCATTGTCTGTGTAGTTTTGCCATTAAACAGTGCAGCTTTGTTCTCGTCTCCTCTTAGTCACTGTCACGCTTGCAAGATTGTCCACGTGCAAAGGACATATATGGAGGGGGTCCTGTACAGTTTATTTTGGTGGTGTTTTTATTTTTTTTAATGAAAAGTTTAGCTGGGTTAACTGGCATCTCGTTTTTCAGGGCTGTTATTATTCATTTACAATGATAGATTTTATATAAAGGATGATACTTCGTTTTCTGGGTGATGCTCGTCTCATTGTTCCCAAGATTTTTAATTATCCTTGTATCCTTGGTTGGGTTCAAACTCCTTCAGCATTGAGTTAGAACAGTGTTTCCTGCAGACAGTTGTAGTAGAAAGCAGTCTGAAAACCCAGACCCCAAAATGTGTCATCTTGCATCTCAGCATTGGACAAAGTGCAACAAATCAAACCAGCGGTAAGCCTCTACTCCACCTTCAGGGTTAAATTCTTGATAAAAGCCCTTTATTTATTTCGTTCTTTATTTTGGTGAGTCAGTTCAATTACAATATCATTCACCAGCGTCTGATCATACTGACACCACGTTTATTGATTTTGCTCGGCTAGGAGAACAGTTTGGAACTAGCTCTTAATGAGAAATATGGTCACCCTTGAACCACAGCCTCTGACACTGTAATGCACTGTCTCTGTTTTTCTGTTAAGTGGTCTACGGGCTGAACAAGAGGCAGATTAGAGGGACGGCATCGTCTTTTTATGTCTGGAATAAAATATCTCTCCAAGATCTGCAGTACGGTGCGCATTGATGTTTCACTAATTTGTGATGGAGCGAAGTTTCTCCTCAAATGCAATCTGCAGATTGTTATGTTAGTGGATAACAAGTGGCCCAGTAGACTGGTTTGGGCAGAGTGATTGGATTTACCCTTTGACTCTGCAAAGAAGTAAGTCAAATCTATAAGCGAGAGTGCAATGAGGAGTTTGGTTTACATATAGTGTGGGGAGGTGTAAATTAGTAAATGAAAGAATAAAATCGAAGGGGATTAATTGTATGCATGCTGTATCTTGCTCAAATTGCATGTGAAAGTGATGCTATGGGTTTCTGGTCAAGCGTTTAGTCACTGAGATGTATAGCCTACATCAATTAATTTAATGAATGCCCCATGTGACAATCTCCTGCAACTTAATTTTATTTGTGCCTTTTATTTATTTATTTATTTATTTTACTTATGTCAAACTTTGTATTTTTAATTTTATAGCCAAAATGCTAATAAGGTCAATTGCATTCATTTTAAAAATATCAAACCACTCTGATTTGGCAAGTGGCAAAACAAGAGCAAATTCACTTATACACATCCACAGGTTGTATTACTGTGCCCTTTGTAAATTCATTGTGGTTTCAAATAGGCGTGTTGTCTGTTATTATTATTATTATGATGATGATTATTTTGTTAATTTCAGTTCTCACATTTGCATCTAATAGGCATGTGCTCAGCCGTACTCCAAATCAATACATTTTGGGGATAGTCAAGCCGAGTTCCCCTTCAACCTGGTACCCATGCTGTGACACAAGCAATTAAGTCATTGTGATGGTTTCAGTGGAGAGGTATTCCTAAGTGCAAGTAAAAAAAAAAAAAAAAAAGGAAAGTGAGGTTAGGGTGGCATTTCCCTCACAAGCTCACTTCTGTTTATCCCATTAATGAGCCAATTATAGCAATTGGCACAAGTCAGGAACTTCGCAACTGTTCATTAAAATTTGCGGCTTGCTTGTTAATTTACTAATTACATAACAACAGTTCTATCTTGAACAAAGCATCGCCACAAATTTAATAATCTCCTCCATTAATATTGTATCGGGAATAATACGAACGCTGCTGATGTATCTCATTCACATGCTGACCAGCTCACCCTCAGCTGGCAGAGCCATGGCTGTGCTGTGATTTGTGAGGCGGTCTCGCTGTGATTGCATCAGACCCTTTGTCTTTGCACTGGGTTAGCTTTTGCCTCATGAAGCCACTCCAGGTCAGCTGTAAATGAAGTGCACCACTGCACAGAATAATAATTGTGTCCAATAGGTACTTGGCGATGATGACAATGATTCATGCTGTTATTATTATTATTAGATTATAAATAATACAAATAATAATACTTTTGCATAGATTCTGTCATGATTCAGAATCAAAAACTTTCTTTATTCATTACATTGGACAAATGCCAGGTCTGTAGATGTGATTGTCAATGACTTGACAAAATCAGAGCTTACAATTATTGCATTTTTATACAAGACTTTGTTTTGTTTTTTTCTTCTGGGCTGTAAACTACAACATTTTGGCATGCCCACACATGCTTGTTCAGTACTTTTGAGTGTCCTACTGGGATGCCTTCAGTCTCCCACCTGTCCTGCGTTTAGGTTTGATGAGGTTTATCTAGTGGTGCTCTAGGCTGCAGTGCTTTGGCTATATTTAGCCAGCGGGTGAAGAAAGGTTGGCGGAAAATTGTCTGCCGTAATCACAGTCTTGTTTAAAAGGCATTCGGAGCACATCAGACTAATGCAAGTGTGAGGTTATGCCTGTCTCCCCCTAATTAAAGAGATTAGTTCCCTTCCAAGAAGGAGGCTGTGTTGGTGGAGCAATTAGGCAACAAATCTCACAGGTGTCTTTCATCTCCAGAAAAACTGGTATTTTGACAACCCCAGCCCCCCCTCCCACAGCAGGAGCTAAAGGAGGAGAGACTTGTTATTTCCACTAATGAGTATAAAAATATAAAGATGCGAAAGGATATACATAAATGAAATAAAATTACTAACTCCCAATCCAGCACCCTACCCCTCCACTGTTTACTCCTTCTCACTACAACCAGCCATGCACTTCAATCATTTCCCTCCTCGATGTCCCACCAGGAAATATATTAAAAGGTGGAAAACAAGCCCCTATATGCACAGGTGTCATTACTAATCGCTTCTGTCACTGGCCTCTCAATATAAAGGTCATAAAGATGCCAACATCTGTAACCGATAGATGGAGCTTTGGCAGTTACCTCTTGCTGTCAACCTGTTGAAACCAAAGGAAGGCTTTTTTGAAACCTGGCTCTAATGGATTGATTTAGTGCCCTGCCTTTGAAAATAAACTGTTTGCAGGCAGATACAAAATTAAAAAAATAAAAATAAAAATAAAAAAATTATGGATTGATATCAAAATGCTGATACCAATAAGCACAATGTATAAATAGATATAGTAACACAACATATGTACTAGTATATATGAATAGATAAATACACATTGATTATTGGCTTTGAAAAAATTCCCCAAAGAAATCTTGATTAGATTATCCTCAAGCCCCCCCCCCCCCCCCCCGGCCCCAAATAAAAGGAAAATAATTCTTCAGAGGCTGTGGATTAACTATAGCACAGCCGATATGTTGCCTATTAAGTGAAATTGGAAATGTACCTTGTGTTGTCACCTGTTTCTAAAGGATGCTGGGAGAATGTAGGGAATGGATTTCAAGTCAAGAAAGTCACATGCGTGTTGTGTTCAAAATAATTATGAGCCTCTCTTGACATTATAACACCTTTTAAAGCTTAAGAGCTTTAACGAAGGCAGGCTTGGAAGTCCGGTAAATCAAAACTAAAACTCCTTTGTCCTGTTTATTGTGGTGTGTGGCTGTGTTCTCGCCCTGTTTACTGTTTTCCCAGAGGGTAATAGTATTCCTTACTTAGTGTTTTGGTGGGTAATTCATTCTGACTGCTAAACACAATGACAAATAACCATTATTCTTTTCCCCTGGACTGATAATCGGGACAACTTAAACATTTTTCACCGGCACAAGTGAAACCATTAATCCTTCCTGATTTCTCCGATAAGTGGTGACTGCAAAATAATGACCGTGTCACCCTCGGAAAGAAAAAATGTGAACAATTAAAACAAGCCAGCCATTATCTACTGAGTCCCGAGTCCCTTTTCACATTTCATTAACAATATTGTAAGTGATCTGTACCTTATTACCAAGCTGCGATTATCAGGAGAAACCTAATTAGTCAAAATCTGAGTCGCTGCTTTAATTTTGTAATGAAATAAAATGTATCTTTGTATAATGTAACGTGGGCAAATTTGTCCGCTGGTACAAATTAGATGCTCTCGTAATAACAGTGGTTCAATCAGTCAGTTTCACTTAATGATGCTGAAGTCTTTTATTAAGGTCTGCTATTCCTTCTTCACTTAAGGGTGAAGTGTTGTTATAAAGAAAAAAGCAAACAAAACAAACACGCAGCAACAACAAACAAAACAACACTGGACATTTTCTAGGTTCATATTCTCAAACAGCTAGAAAGCATTTGCATTTGCAAAAAAAAAGAAATGAATCTTAATTTACAAATATTGGCAAATTGTATTTGAAGATACTTGGAACACAAACAATTACAATACTTCCCGTAAAGCTTAGCAAAACATAGAGGTTCTGGCATATTACAAACAACCCAAAGGTATTAGGTATTTCCTTTTTTCTTTGCTTTCCCCGCCCAAATGTGAATCATATCGTTAATCAGTGTGGCTCGCTCCTGTGTTAACTGAGTAGGGATGTAAGGATCTAACATATACGTGCTTGCTCTGGATCGTGAGCCTGCCAAGCCATCCTCTTCTTTTCACACTGTGGGTCCACGGTTCAAAGAGCAGAGCTATGCCATTTTAAGACCAGATCAGAGCCACCGAATCCAAGGCAGTTCTTGGCTAATTGCCTGCCTGCCCATGGAAACTCCTGATCACAGTCAGTTATGACATACTCCAAGTTTGAATCAGTGCACACTGGCCTGATGGGCTCAACCTGTCTTTTGAGCAGGGTATTATAACAGTTCATTTTTTAAAATTGTGGTGTGAGACAGTTACCCCCCAAGTTTAGTTTAGACTAGTTGAATCGTATTTTGCACATCAACTGAAGTGGACTTCTACAGAAAGGAAGCACAGTTCAGTTGAAGCTTCTGCCCACATAAAGCATCAGAGGAGGCACTGGAACCAGTCAGCATTTTGTTGGCTTCAAATTAATCTTGAAACAAACCCCCTCAAATATAGTCTGTCTAATTTTCACACAACCCTTCACCAGCCCTGGTAGAAATATCAGCCTTATGCACAAATGGGACTGTTGGCCAAGCGAGCAGCTTCTGAGGTGTTTGTGTGTGCTCACGTGTGCTGGGTGCTCCACATTATCCCTGTATTGGGGCTGTTTGTTTTAAAATGGCAGTACTCGGTATATCCAGCTTTTATCTGAGCAGAGAACCAGTTGGGAACGCAGAGCATTTCTCTTTCAGATAGGTATTTCTCTGTCACATAATCATCAATGTGTGTAGCAAACCCACTGATTTAATTATCTCATCCCATCTCTACGCCACAAAAACTCATGTAGTGTGAATTATTAACCTTTAAATTCAATAACAGCTTGCCTGTTGAGAGAGATAAATATAAATCTTTTGATTAGGCACCATGTTAGGAATCACTTTGTTGTTTCAAGTAGTATATTCCGTGGTGTTTCAAGCCAGAAACAGAGATATCCTTGCAATGACCATTTCACTTAGCATGAGGCTAAGGCAGGCATTAGTGAGAATTTGGCCTGCAATAAAATGATCGGCAGAATGTTTATTATTTGCACTTGACTGAAATGTTTTGGCAGTCATTTTCTACATACGATGAAATGTGTTATATGTGCAAGTGTATTTGAATAAAACAAATAAATAAGAATATCTATTTCAATCCCATACATTTTTAGCATGCAAAATTAAAACAGTATTAAGAATTTCTCTGTACATAGCATCAATATCACTGTAATAAGGGTATTCAGTCAGTGTTCAGTATGAATTGGGAGCCGTTGGTGATCAACATCATATGTAGCATTAAAGTTTTGTAGACTGAAAACCCAGATATTGAACTGCAGTTCCCATGGAGCACTCAGAATGCTTTTGAATTGTTTTGTCACCATGTCATCATTAATATGTTTGCTTGTGCATGCAAAATAAAAATCCTACTGTATAGTCATTCCTATAGACTCCCACAGAAATGGACATAAAATATCTGATATAATGTAGCACTTCAACGATGCCAACTCAACAACAGCGCTCACAAAATCACAAATAACCCAAAGCCCTTGACAGTCGGGTATGTTTATTACATGTTAATATATTTTAGTTTTATTGTTACTTTAGTTAGTAATTAATATACGAAGAAGAAGATGGTAAACTTGTTTGACATATTATGTCAAGTACTGTTCCTTTCTTACAGTTTAAAACTGAGAGTCAACATCTTAAGTGGAACTGATATTCAGTTTAAATACACAGGCTGCAAAAATAAAATTTATATTAATGAGCAAACAGATTGTTTTCAGCTTGACAAGTACAGAAATAAACTAAATACATTATATTAATAATAATAATAATTATTATTATTATTATTATTATAACCACTTGACGCCTGCAGTTTGTTCTTTGTTGTTCTCCAGTAGCAAAGTCACTCACCCTTGCCTTTAGGGCTTGGCTTGTGACTTCCTTAGGAGCTGCACCGACCAGTGCTCAGCCCTGGGTTATTGTGCAGTGCACAGCCACACACCACATCACACAAAGGGTCTTGAACCATGTATGCATTAGCCACATTTCACATTAATTTTTACCTGAAATCAATGGGAGAGGGACCTCTGACGTGTAAACATGCAGTTGCTGTATCCCTTATTGATGCAGACTGCTCCCTCTCTACACAGAGTTCAGATGATTTGTTATGACGGGGTCTGTTTCACTGGAGTCAGACCCTAACGTGCGCTGCTAAACATTTTGAAAGTTGTGCCGAGAAATACTATAAAAAAGTAAATATGTACATGGGTTTGTATTATAGATTTGATCTTAAGCTGAGTTGCTATGGACTGCGGTATCTGTTTGGTTTCAGAATTGAAGCAGAAAGTAATTGAAGTACAAGGAAAATAAGAAATGTATATAAATCATTGCAAATAATAAAACATAGAGTGAGAACTAATGTTTTATTTGACCAATTCTTACTGCACTCATTTTGTTTTTGCTGTGAATGGAATGTTTTCAGAAACCTTGTAGAAATACTTCTCATGATCTATTATTATTATTATTATTATTATTAATGTATTATTATTAGTAATTGTAGTAGTATATATTATTTGGCATTTGCCTTTAGGTGACTTACAAGGTATACAAGAGTTCAATATAATCAATAAACAATACTATAATTATTACATAACAGAATACAATATCAGTGGGCAATATATCCTAAAACCATGTGCACTCCATAGGAAACTGTGAATATTTAAATGTAGATGTTACCAACTTCACTTTATTGCATTGCTTGTAATGTGGTTGTTGTTTTATTTAGATACATGCTAGAATACATAATTTTACTGATCCCAGTGTATTTTCTCGTTTTGAAACAAGAGTAGCCAAACGGGGCAGAAACATTTGCAAGATTGATAGATCACAGAACAACACAGTACAGGTACTTAAGAGGGAAATTACAACAATACCAAATGGTTATAGAAAAACAAGCAGGTGTCCACGTTGGCCACCAAGAAACTCCCTAGTTGCAGAGAACAAAATATACATTGGCAGGAAGTCCCTGAGCTCTGGTCACAGCTTAATAAAGCCCTGCCTCACTCATTGCTGCTGAAGTGATCTCAATTGAGGGAGTTCCACGAGGGTTTTCAGTCTGTCGTCTTCCATATCCCATACCCTCAGCTCTATCTGCACGTGCTTCTAAGTACTTGTTTAGCCCTGGGGAGAATGTGAGTGAGGGAGGGGGTGGGGTGGGGGGCTCCAAGCCTGTAGAGGAGTCTATAGCCAACTGATTTGATTTGGATCCCATTACAGTCAGTATTATTTCCCTAGTTTCAGGAGGACTGGTCAGCAGGGGGAGATTATTGGCCTAAATAGGAGAGTGATATTTAGCTGCTTTACAGCATTAGGCGAATCAGCCTTCAACACAAGGCTTTTTTTTACCTGTAGGTATTTTTAATTACTTATCTGAGTATTGTAATGTGAAATGCTTTTTTCAAACAAGAAGATTGCAATACAGCTTTGATGGACCCCAGTAAAGCAGATTATAATGCATCATGTATTTCATTAAAAAAAGCTTTTCTGCAAGGTCTGGCTATATATATATATATATATATATATATATATATATATACCGATCAGCCATAACATTATGACCACCTGCCTAATTGTGTAGGTCCCCCTTTTGCCACGAAAACAGCCCTGACCCGTCAAGGCATGGACTCCACTAGACCTCTGAAGGTGTGCTGTGGTATCTGGCACCAAGACGTTAGCAGCAGATCCTTTAAGTCCTGTAAGTTGCGAGGTGGGGCCTCCATGGATTGAACTTGTTTGTCCAGCGCATCCCACAGATGCTCGATTGGATTGAGATCTGGGGAATTTGGAGGCCAAGTCAACACCTTGAACTCGTGATTCATCAGATCAGGCCACCTTCTTCCATTGCTCTGTGGTCCAGTTCTGATGCTCACGTGCCCATTGTAGGCGCTTTCGGCAGTGGACAGGGGTCAGCATGGGCACCCTGACTGGTCTGCGGCTACGCAGCCCCATACGCAACAAACTGCGATGCACTGTGTGTTCTGACACCTTTCTATCAGAACCAGCATTCACTTTTTCAGCAATTTGAGCTACAGTAGCTCATCTGTTGGATCGGACCATACGGGCCAGCCTTCGCTCCCCACGTGCATCAATGAGCTTTGGCTGCCCATGACCCTGTCGCCGCTTTTCCTTCCTTGGACCACTTTTGACAGGTACTGACCACTGCAGACCGGGAACACCCCACAAGAGCTGCAGTTTTGGAGATGCTCTGACACAGTCGTCTAGCCATCACAATTTGGCCCTTGTCAAAGTCGCTCAGATCCTTACGCTTGCCCATTTTTCCTGCTTCTAACACATCAACTTTGAGGACAAAATGTTCACTTGCTGCCTAATATATCCCACCCACTGACAGGTGTCATGATAATGAGATTATCAGTGATATTCACTTCACCTGTCAGTAGTCATAATGTTATGGCTGATCGGTATATATATATATATATATATATATATATATATATATATATATATATACACCAGTGTACCCCTATGTCCCCGAAAACTAGTTAATAAATGCAAAAATGCTGCAGAAACACCAAACAATCCAAAGAAGCATGGAAAGATGTATGCTTGGAATAACAAGAGAAATAAATCAATGGATACAAGAACATACAAATGTATGTAACAACCTTGAATGCGTGGAGTGGTCAAAATGGCAATGGCCTGAACACATTGCAAAAAGAATAGACCAAAGATGGACAAAAGAAGCTATAGAATGAATTCCAAGAGATGAGAGAAGACCAAGACAACAACCATATAAAATAAATCAGAAGCTATGGTGGCGTGACCTGGAAAATAGACGCTGTAAATTGAAACAAGTGGAAATCTCTCTGGGAAGGTCTTCATCCAACAGTGGATCAACAAAGGCAGCTCGTACCTGCCACCTCAGGCACACCTCCGCGTGCCCTGCTCCATGAGCCTACCCCAGCGGAGCAACAACCCCGCTCTGCCAAAGCATGGCAGGTGGTACCCTCTGTCAAGTTCACAGAGGAATCAGCTCACAGCAGCGAGTTTATGCACAATGAGCCACATTATGTATACATATTTGTTGACACTGTCATTCATGAAATAAAACGCTTGAAAAGCACTACTCAACAGAAATCCCATGGTTCCATGCAAGCGCTGATATGTTCAGTTTTGTCTTTATTCTTGAATAACCTGTCTGGACCTTGACTTTCTGTTCATGTCTGTCCTATACATACGAGAAGAATCAAGCTCCTCAGTGTGTCATTACAGAGTGAAAGAGATGCAGATACAGCATTAAGAAATGTAAGAAAAATGAAACATATGTTTCCTTGTCAAATAAAAAACTAATTTGAAAATAGCTACTGATTAAAAAAGTACAGAGATATATACTTTACCTATACTAAAATAGTGCTGGAAATACATAGATTGTTTAAAAACATTAGTACGGAATCAGATGTAGTCTAATATTAGACATTGTGATAAATAAATTACATGAATGTGATGCATAATATCAGGACACAATAAATACAGTCAACTCAGTTTGATATATAGATTTTACGTTTTGCATAGCTTATGAACATAAAACATTTGAAAAGAACATGCCAGATATTAAGTGTAAATCATTTGAGTTCAGATATTTCTTCATCTGTGTAAAAATGTAATTGTTTCATCTGCACACTGATGCATTTTATCTCTGCTCAGCTGCAGTTTTAAAAGTGTGTGTATTTACATTTGCCTATAGAAAGTCTACACCCCATATCAACATTTTCACCGTTTGTTGCCTTGAATTTAAACGCAAAGAACACCATCCCTACTTTGAAACATGGTGGTGGCAGCATCATGTTATGTGGATGTTTCTCATTGGCAGGGGATGGAAGGGAAAATTAATGGAGGAGAGTACCAAAAATTCCTTGAGGAGAACCCACTGCCCTCCACAAGAAAACTGAAGCTGGGGCAGAAGTTCACCTTTAAGAATGACAATCACCCGAAGCACACAGCCAAATCTACACTGGAGTGAACAAGGAACGAAAAAGTAAATGCCCTTGAATATCCCAGTCAGATCCCCGATCTAAAAATCCAATTGAATATTTGTGGCATGACATGGAGATTTGCTGTCCATCAAGGCTTCCCAAAGAACTTGACAGAGCTTGAACAGTTTTGTAAAGAAGAATGGTCATATATTGCCAAATCTAGGTGTGCAAAGCTCAACAGACTCACAGCTGTAATTGCTTCTAAAGGTGCTTCCACCAAGTGTTAACTCAACGGGATGGAGACTTATCCAGTAATATAATTTCAATTTTGTATTTTTAATATCATTTCCACAATAAAAATGTTTCCCCCTGTGAAATCAAAACATTGACACACCCGCTAATAGCAAACTACAAACCTGTACATCATAGTGGTTACATTTCTGATTAGAAGAAAGTGGCATCTTACTAAAAATGCATACTACATAATTGGAAAAAAAACTCCTCATTTAAATACTTGAAACACGAGGCACTGACATGAGAAAAAAGTTCAAGGAGGTGTAGACTTTCTATAGGCACTGTATATATCCCACACTTTCTAAGCTATGGTGTTCTAAAAGCCTTTTTAACGGTAATAGTTTTTATCGGTTTTCAGTGATTAGCGTATATCCCCAGCTCCTCGTAAACTGAAGAAGGTGGAAACAAGAAGAAGAAGAAATATAAGATCCGATACTGGAATAAGTCATGTTGCCTCGCAGACATAATTAAGTTTAGCAAAATATTACTTAACGGAACATGTTCATTTTCACAGTACAACTAGTCAGCAATGTAGTGTTATTAGTGTGGGAGTATTCTTGTAGTGGTTTTGTATACAGTGAGAGAGATCCTTGTGGATGATGCCTAAGAAGAAGTAGAAGAGGAAAAAATGTGTGTGTGTGTGTGTGTTGGGGGGGGGGCGCATTGGGGGGGATGAACGTGAGTTTAATTTCTTCCATTAGACTTTAAATATGTAGACTGACCTGTTGGCAGCTTTGAAAATGTGTGGAAAGCCTTGAAAGCTGCTATTGAGGCCCCCGCGACAATTACAATGCCAACCTTCAAATGAGTTTGCTGATTGTTTTCCAGACAATTCACAAAGTCTCCCTCATTCGGGCCATAAGTAGCTTAATCATTTCGTCAGCCCCTCTCGGAACTCAAAACAAATATTTTGCTTTAATGAAAAGAAGGCCTTCGAAGATGTTGCTCCGAAGCGAAAATGCCTTGGAGATACAAGACTTGGCAGAGATAGTGTAAAACAACAGTAGGGGGAAAAAAAGGAAAAAAGTGTGCAACGTGGGAATATATTTGTGAAGGGGTACTTTTAAAAGATACCAGGCTTGCACCAGGGCAACCTACCCACATGAAAAGATACTGGAAAAGTATTGACCAAAAAGAGAGAGAGCCAGAGAAGAAAACGCGGCATGGTTCTTTCAATGATGGTTCAAATAAAAGCTTTCATTTTCTTAATCAAGTAATAATATGCAGAGCTAACACACAACCTCAATCCCAAATTTAGTTTGTAAAGACTGAAGATTATACTATGTTAGTCCCCCCCCCACCCAATATCTTATAGGGGGTCCAGCGGGTTGCATTTTAAACAGAGAGCACACGTGACAATGTCTTGGGTGTTTGATATTCTGCATTATTGTAGCTTCAACTCTATGAGAGATCAAAGTGATGCAGAGGCACTGGCCCAAATCCCCAAAGCCCATTTCGGCTACTCTTTATTTAGCTCATTGGCATCCTGACCCGATGTTTCTTTTGCTTTGAACTCCAAAGTTTGCAAAGCTGAATCAATTCTTTAAACACATTATCAGTGCACCAGATTAAAGAATATCACTAAGCATCTTAAGGTTTTAGCGCTGCACGGCAGCCAATTCCAGATAGCTGTAGGACCATTTGCTGCTGTATACTGTATTCTGAATAGCTGAGAAAAGTAGAGGAAAAAGCTAACTGGGAAGTTAGAGGGGACAACATAAAGAAACAAACTTCCTCCTACCAAACTCCAAAAAATGCAATTTTAATCAAAAACTGCAGACAATGAAATGAGAGAGGAAATATATATTAAAAAGAAAAAAAGTTAATTAACTCCAACTAGCTTCCCCTTAAGTTTACATCTTGGTGAAATTGTAAGCAACCTAACTGAAAAGGTAAAATAATAAAAAGTTGTATTTAATGTAGTTTAACTGCCATGCATGCATACATATGTGCTTGTATAATTACAACATACAAACAAATACAATTCCTAGTAAACTTGCGATGAAGTCAAGACTGAATTTAGATCAGCTATGAGTTTATTTAAAAAAAAGTAATAACTTTGCTTTAGGTTAACAGTAATTATGTATCCATTGTCTGCAGAACACTATGGCCATTTACTGCTTTCACATCTGCTGTTCTTGTTAATCGGTTCAACTAACAATTAAATGTTTTCTCACTGCAACACGAACATTTTCAATTTCATACTGTATTCTCCAAATTGGAAAGAGAGAGATTGTTAAACAGGATGCTTATTATATCATTATGTTCTGGTCCATTCATATCATATAAATATACTCATAATAGAATGTATATATCATTTTTAGTAGGGTAGATGACGTGGTGTGTTTGTGTGAGTGTGGAATACCCCACATGCTACCCGTTTCCCCTTTACTTTCACTTTTGTGATTAAAAGTTGGCATCTTCCACTACATTGTCTTTATTTGGAAATATTTCAGCTGCGTTTCTTCCCTCTCTGAAGGGGAGAAGAAGGAAAAATAGGAGAGGGAGATTGCCAGAGAGAGTGAGAGAGCGAGAGAGAAAGAGAGAAGGGGGGAAAAATACCCTGTTGTGTGAATCCAGGAGTAGGCCTTGAACCCTGCCATTCATCCCTTTCAGTTCATCAGCTGAGTCTAATTGCCAGAGAGGACAGGAGACCCTGGGCTTGATTGTTCCTTATCCCCTTTGGAGCCTTCTGAGGCATGAAAAGCGAAAGGCGTGCTTTTGATCTCTCTCTGATTCTCTTTTTCTAGCTGTCTTTGTGTCCTCCCTGCTATCCTTTTCCCCAGGAATGACACATTCCTTTCTCTTCCATGGCCTCTTCTTCATCCACGCAAAATAATTATCAGGCCCTGCTTCATCAAATAATAGTGGGGAATGGGAGGTTGCATAGGGGAGGGTGAGAGGTCTGGAGAGGCGGGGGGGGAGGGAAGGCCCTGAGCCTTGGTGCAGCCCTTGGTTAGTCTTCACAGCTTGCTTCTGTGTTACTGAATACCTTTATATACCTTGACCCCAATTTTCGCTGTCTCATCCTAATGAAGCTTCCTCACACAGCCTCCCCAACATTGGGTCCAGCAAGGACAGGGTGGAAGGCCAAAGTACAATAAGATTTAGGGCTAGTTAAGAAAAAAAAGCCACATCTGTGCTATCTCATTAAGACTAGGCAGGAGCTTGAGCTTTCCAAGGTCCCGCAGGCTGTGCACTCAGACCTTTTGACACCTACTTGTCCTTTACTGTCAAGCCGTTTTTGAGAAAAGTGCAGCTCACACAATCATGCACGCACAAACACACACACCCACACACCCACTTTCTCTCTGTCTCTTTCTCTCTTAATAAGGCTAATGCAAGGGAGCTTGTTTAAAGAGGAAAGTGCTTAACTTGTTCGCCGATGAGTTCTGAGAACAGGCACTTGGGAGAGGTATTCCGTCAAAAATAAACCCAACATGAAATCTCCTGCCCAGAGATATAAACAGGTGGAGAGGGAGCTCAAAGGAAATCAAGCACACCGTTTTTTTTTTTTTCCTCTCGACAATTTTAATTTTTTCTTCATTTATTAAGAAAGGTACAAAAAATAAGAGAAAGACAATGCTATTCCACACAGGTTCTCGCAAACCACTTCTTAAATGAGTGCTTAGCAGTTCGTGGGACAAAATATAGCTGACACGAATCCCTGTTTGTAATGGTGTTGTAACCAGAAAGGTAACGCATTCACGTTCGTTAAGCAGAATAATGAGGCCCACTGCGGGGAGAACATAGGAGAACGAGAGGGAAGCAAAAAAATGCCAAACCAACAAACAAACAAACAAACAAAACACACAGAAACCTTTAAGCAATCATGGAAAGCACTAAAACATCTTAGTGTTGGTGAGAGAACAAAGCTTGGCCCTGTCAGAGTATCGATCCTGTCCTGAAGGCACACTGATCCGCCGCTCTCTGATTGCTTCCCGCCTCTTGCTCCTCTCAGAGAATGTGCTTATTGATCTGGCCCACTTCTTTAGAGTTAACTCGCTGATAAATCCTGACTGAGGGCTTCCTCGGGCCTCAAAGCTAAGTGTTTAAAACACGAGAAAGAAGAAGAGGTTGGAAACAGACAATGGGAAAGATCTTGGCTTGAAATGCAGTCGCCCCAAACAGGGTCACGAGCGAAAGACCTGAGAGTGTTATGCATTGGCCGGAGGTTACTGATTTGTTTGTTTATTTGTGTATTTATTCATTTATTCATTCATTTATTATTTGTTTATTTTGGAATTGCCAATAGTTTTTTTTTTTTCTTAACATTTTTTAAAGGACAGTTGTTAATTAGGCTGACCGACTACCGTGTGCTGAATGCAGGAGCAATGAAGACAGCTATCACACGTGTGTGTATCCTCCAAACCCCTCCCTTTAACAGTGCAAACAGCAGAGCCAGAGCATTGTGGGATGGACTGATGCACATCTCACTGACAACACTGTAGAGCTCATAGGTGCCCTGTGGACTACAGGGGTCGCTGTTGGGCGACAAGCCAAGGAAACCCATAGCTGATTTGAGCCCACCCTGCCTAGGCAGCATCCTGTCAATTGCTCAATGTGCTGTGGGGAATCCTAGTCACAGTTGGCTGTGATATCCAGGTTTGAACCAGGACTGTCTGGACTATAGGGATTTATTTATTTAGTTTTGTTCCTCCTTTCTCTACTTAAAGCACTACCTTTGGAAGCCAAATCTCCACCGTTGAAGTAACACTAAGAGAGGCATCTTATACTGAGTCATTTATTTGAATTATGCATATCACTTCGCCTGCGTGTAGCACTTAAAAAAGAGGAAAGGAGAGAAAAGAGTGTAATGTATTAATCATGATTTAGTAGATCTCATTTAATTTTCAGTATTGATGCTCCATGTGTGAGCAGACAGACTGGCCATCTGTAGTGTTTTGGAAGAAACCGCACTGTAAAAAGAGACTATTCAGAACTTGTCAAATCCCCAAAAAAATGAAGGGAAAAAAAAAGTGTTCAGAGAAAAAATAATTAGATCAATCCCTGAGGTAAAAGGCCACGGACAAGATGAGCAGTCGCAGAAAACAAAATCCATTCTGTCTCCAGGAGGGACAAGTTCGTACACAATCAGAATCAGGGTGCGCTCTTTCTCTCTCCGTGCAGGACACAAGCAGGACCTGAGATATGGCACTTCTCAGAATCAATATCACAATCAATACCAGCCTATTCAACCCAACGCAATCAAGCTGCCATTAGAGTATGTGGTGGCCCAACACCGTGTTAAGGAGGGGATTCTAATTTGTTTGCCAGTGACTACAAACATTAATTTCATCTTGCTAACACTGTGTGGTGTAACACGTTGTTAGGCATAACATTGTTCATCTGCTCCTAAAAATTATGCATCCTATTTTCTGCGATGTGAAATCATGTCCCTTTCTCCTACTCTCATGCTATATTTATATAATAATAATAATAATAATAATAATAATAATTATTATTATTATTATTATTATTATGTAATCATTATAATAATCAAAATGCTGCATAATTACTTAAAACATTATAAAACCAGAAAGCTTAACTGCTAACCAACAAAAGTTTAACAGTATCTCTTTAACAATATAAACAACAGGTATAAATTATATTATATACACTACATAATATATTATAATCTGTAAACTACATATGATAGCATAGGCATTTGGATTTGCTGGGCAACTTTGCTCCTGCCTTGTTCAAACTGCCTGACAATCTTGTCTCTGTTCTTCATTATTGTTGTTATTGTTGTTTTCAGTAAGCTCCATTCGTTTGATGCTTGAATTTGTTTTAGTTTTTACCCCTCTTGAAATATTGTTTATTAAATATTTTGCCTAGTGCTGGGCGCTTTTCTTTTTTGTTTGTTGTCATTCTCATAGTACAGTAGGCTAGTGAGCATCTTTGTTGACATTACTGGCACCAAACCCCCCCTTTTTTGTTTATGTCCCAGATGTATGTTTTATCCAGAATCGTTTTGTAATTTGGAATATAAAAACTCTACTTTTAAAAGGCATACACTTTTTAAAGCCCATTTTAACCAGCATAATCCCCCATTCAAATCCTTGTTGTTTAGTTGGGACCTGCCTTTTCAGTACGTCATAAATGGTGATAAGTTCTAACAGATGTCTGTAATCTGTAATTCTGCTTATTTCTTTTGTTTTTACCACATTACGTCTTTAATGGCAGGTTAGAAGTGGATTATATAGATGGAAAGAACAGTGGATGCGTAAATAAGTAGGCAGACAGGCAAACTGATCAACTAAGATACATTTGCCTGGTGAATCGGAAAACACATGAGCGAGTGGCCGTTTCACACCCCCCTGGAATACAAACATAATGGCGAATGATCCACAGACGTGTGATCTCTCCCAGCACGTCGTGTCCCCTCCATGTGCAGGACCTCTGTAACCCTGCCCTGACTAGCAGGCCTTGTCTCACAACTCAGCAACACTCCCCGCAGGCAGGACGGAGGCAGCTAGGCCGAGGCGAGTGGCCTAGTTGAGGTGGGGCGTCCTGCTATGCTCTGTGCTGGAAGCCGAAAAACAAGTTCTGCATGACTGCTGTTAGACCTGGCAGCCTCCACAGGGACACAAACCCACTGACCAGAAAGGTGTGAGCCTGTGACATGGTTCGAGACAGGGAGCAGCTGAGGCCTAGCTACAGCGAACGTCTACAGCATGTCAGTCTGTCACTGTCGTATCCCTGGAAACAACTCCCCTGCTTTGTTTTTTCTGTGTTGTGTGTGTGAGAGTGTCTTCCTTTCTTTATTCTCTTTATTTTGTGGTGGCATTTGAGTTTAAATTGAGACTCTCCTGGAAAAGAAGAGAAAAATGTTTTTTGTTTTGTTTTGTTCATAACACAGCCAGTACTTTCTCTAGCACTTTTCCTGTCACTTCAGTTGGTTGTCATCTAAAAAATGTTCCTGCTTTTGGAAGGGAATCTAGAAATCTTGTGCATGCATTTTTGGACCAAACAAATTCAATTGACACAGACAATTTAAGACACCAAAATGCAAGTAATTGTTATGTTTTTTAGTTCTGTTTCTCCAGTTTTTGGAGAAATCTACAAAACGTCAATGTTCAGTGAGATCCAATCAGTGCAGAAAGTGTTAATCTTTTGAGCAAGTAGTCAATTTGAGAGGGAGAGACAGGTTTATGCAGAATTTCGGACCCACTTTATACAGCTGGCCATAAATATCAGGCCCTGTATAGCACTGCCACTCGATTCTCCATGATGGCTTAATTTTTTAGAGGACACCGAAATTACTACTTGAAAAGTATCCACAACATTGCATTTTAGGCTTGTCTAAGTCTGCAACATTTAATTAAAAAGAAAGGAACATTTCTGAATTGTGAGCATCCAGCACCTGTCATAATTATAGACTATGTAAACCCCAAAATGAACCAGTAAACATAATGCTTGACTGAGCCAATGGAAATACCATAGCACAGCACAATGGCATGCATAACTACAGCATGGTGTTGCATTCACTGCCCCATAATGATGCGCACAGCTCAACCTGAAGAATGTGATCGCCTGCCTGTGGCAGGTGCTTTTTACAACACAAAATGTGCACTTGAAGTGGAGCGATCTGAAATATAACTGAGCAGGTATGCCTGGGATGTGTCTGTACCTACTGGAGATGGAGAGGATCGGCATGTTTCCACATTCAGTGCTTTAACAATTGTGCACAAATACATACACACATGCATATATATATATATATATATATAGAGAGAGAGAGATGTATTGCATATAAGTATCTCACAAAATTGGGATATCCAATAAATACCAAAATCTGCATTGAAAATTGATTAGCTCATATTTCAGAACTCTCTAAAATATAAAGTAGTAGTATTATAATTTTTTAAATCTTCCATACATCTATCAAATATATCCAGGCGGCATTGATAAAGACAAATCTTCACAAGACAACATTTTGAAAAGAAAAAACAAAAATACAGCTCTGGAAAATATTAATAGTCCACTGCAAAATTATCAGTTTCTCATTTTTGTTTTATTCTATGAACTACTGACAACATTTCTCCCAAATTCCAAATACAAATATTGTATTTTAGAGCGTTTATTTTCAGAAAATGACAGCTGGTCAAAATAACAAAAAAGATGCAGTGTTGTCAGACCTCGAATAATGCAAAGAAAATAAGTTAATATTCGTTTTTAAACATCACAATACTAATGTTTTAACTTAGGAAGAGTTCAGAAATCAATATTTTGTGGAATAACCCTGATTTTCAATTACAGCTTTCATGTGTCTTTGCATGCTCTCCACCAGTCTTTCACATTGATGTTGGGTGACTTTATGCCACTCCTAGCGCAAAAATTCAAGCAGCTCAGCTTTGTTTGATGACTTGTGACCATCTGTCTTCCTCTTGATCACAGTCCAGAGGTCTGGAGATTGGGCTGGCCATGACAGGGTCTTGATCTGGTGGTCCTCCATCCACACCTTGATTCTGTGTGGCATGGAGCATTGTCCTGCTGGAAAAAACAATCCTCAGAGTTGGGGAACATTGTCAGAGCAGAAGGAAGCAAGTTTTCTTCCAGGACAACCTTGTACGTGGCTTGATTCATACGACCTTCACAAAGACAAATCTGCCCGATTCTAGCCTTGCTGAAGCACCCCCAGATCATCACCGATCCTCCACCAAATGTCACAGTGGGTGCGAGACACTGTGGCTTGTAGGCCTCTCCAGGTCTCCGTCTAACCATTAGACGTCCAGGTGTTGGGCAGAGCTGAAAATTGGACTCGTCAGAGAAGATGACCTTACTCCAGTCCTCTATGGTCCAATCCTTATGGTCTTTTGCAAACCTCAACCTGGCTCTTCTTTGCTTCTCATTGATGAAGGGCTTTTTTCTAGCTTTGCACGACAGACCTAGGAGTCTGTTTCGAACCGTCCTCGCCATGCACTTCACCCCAGCTGCTGTTTGCCATTGTTTTTGTAGGTCACTTGATGTCATCCTATGGTTATTGAGTGACATGCAAAAGAGTTGGTGGTCATCGTGGTCAGTGAAGAGTCGTTTTTGCCCTCTGCCGGTCTGTAGCTTTGTTGTTCCCAATGTCTGCTGCTTGACCTTGTTCTTATGAACCGCCGTCTTTGAAATTTTAAGGATGGAAGCAACTCTACACTCACTGTATCCCTCTGCCAGTAAAGCCAGAATTGAATCCTTCTTTTCCTCACTCAAAACTGTCCTTTTCAACTCTTTTGGCATAGTCAATAGTTATTTTTTGATTCCAATTTCTTTTGAGGTACTAATAGCACTGTTTTTGCCATCCAGCTGGTCCTATTGCAAGAGGATAGTGATGACCACAGCAGTGGTTTTTATACTTTTCCTTGTTAAATAAGATTTGGTTCAGGTGATCACCTAATCAGTACCTCATTCAGTAGAATGAGCTGTGCCTGTGTTGGTATTCAACAGACATTGGAATGGAATGGCTGCCATACATGTAGAGATGCTGATTTTAAAACAATTTCCAGTGGTCTCTTAATTTTTTCTAGAGCTGTATATTGGGCATGGAGACTTATTAATCTCTCTCTTACTTGAGGACTTAACTGTGGTATACTTGTGTTCTTGTAAATGTTTAAATATAGACTGATAATATATATATATATACAGTGAGGGAAAAAAGTATTTGATCCCCTGCTGATTTTGTACGTTTGCCCACTGACAAAGAAATGATCAGTCTATAATTTTAATGGTAGGTGTATTTTAACAGTGAGAGACAGAATAACAACAAAAAAATCCAGAAAAACGCATTTCAAAAAAGTTATAAATTTGCATGTTAATGAGGGAAATAAGTATTTGATCCCCTATCAATCAGCAAGATTTCTGGCTCCCAGGTGTCTTTTATACAGGTAACGAGCTGAGATTAGAAGCACTCTCTTAAAGGGACTGCTCCTAATCTCAGCTCGTTAACTGTATAAAAGACACCTGTCCACAGAAGCAATCAATCAATCAGATTCCAAACTCTCCACCATGGCCAAGACCAAAGAGTTGTCCAAGGATGTCAGGGACAAGATTGTAGACCTACACAAGGCTGGAATGGGCTACAAGACCATCGCCAAGCAGCTTGGTGAGAAGGTGACAACAGCTGGTGCGATTATTCGCAAATGGAAGAAACACAAAATAACTGTCAGTCTCCCTCGGTCTGGGGCTCCATGCAAGATCTCACCTCGTGGAGTTTCAATGATCATGAGAACGGTGAGGAATCAGCCCAGAACTACACGGGAGGATCTTGTTAATGATCTCAAGGCAGCTGGGACCATAGTCACCAAGAAAACAATTGGTAACACACTACGCCGTGAAGGACTGAAATCCTGCAGCGCCCGCAAGGTCCCCCTGCTCAAGAAAGCACATGTACAGGCCCGTCTGAAGTTTGCCAATGAACATCTGAATGATTCAGAGGAGAACTGGGTGAAAGTGTTGTGGTCAGATGAGACCAAAATTGAGCTCTTTGGCATCAACTCAACTCGCCATGTTTGGAGGAGGAGGAAATGACCCCAAGAACACCATCCCCACCGTCAAACATGGAGGTGGAAATATTATGCTTTGGGGGTGTTTTTCTGCTAAGGGGACAGGACAACTGCACCGCATCAAAGGGACGATGGACGGGGCCATGTACCGTCAAATCTTGAGTGAGAACCTCCTTCCCTCAGCCAGGGCATTGAAAATGGGTCGTGGATGGGTATTCCAGCATGACAATGACCCAAAACACACAGCCAAGGCAACAAAGGAGTGGCTCAAGAAGAAGCACATTAAGGTCCTGGAGTGGCCTAGCCAGTCTCCAGACCTTAATCCCATAGAAAATCTGTGGAGGGAGCTGAAGGTTCGAGTTGCCAAACGTCAGCCTCTAAACCTTAATGACTTGGAGAGGATCTGCAAAGAGGAGTGGGACAAAATCCCTCCTGAGATGTGTGCAAACCTGGTGACCAAATACAAGAAACGTCTGACCTCTGTGATTGCCAACAAGGGTTTTGCCACCAAGTACTAAGTCGAAGGGGTCAAATACTTATTTCCCTCATTAATATGCAAATCAATTTATAACTTTTTTGAAATGCGTTTTTCTGGATTTATTTGTTGTTATTCTGTCTCTCACTGTTAAAATACACCTACCATTAAAATTATAGACTGATCATTTCTTTGTCAGTGGGCAAACGTACAAAATCAGCAGGGGATCAAATACTTTTTTCCCTCACTGTATATATATATATATATATATATACACACACACACAAGATTTCTTTTTTTTCAATTCTCGTTGTTAGTTGTGATATGTTGTGTATTTGGGAACTGAAATACACTTGAAATCTAAGCTTCTGATTTCTCATTAGTTCAGCATCAATACCTGTGCTGATAGTACGGGTCACTACACTGGTCTCCCACTGCCCAAGTGAATTCATTTATCATCCTGATGCTGGACGTTTGAGGCAAATTAGAATATTTCTTAAAGCTGAACAGGTTTGGGGAACAGCTGTCTTGTGAGGTGTCAAAAAACTTGCCTTTTCAAACAAAGACAAGGCAGCATGCTATATGTCTTCATAACCATGCTTTCCTGTTCCTTTTGTATTTAAATCAAAATTTAGATATTTGAGTCTGTACATGCTTCATACCTGTACACCAAAGCAATGATTTCAATGAAAGCTTTCTGGATTAGGGGAGGTGCTCAAGGAGAACTAGAATCACAAAGCAGCATCTTAAGCAGTCAGGTTCCAGCAGGAGTCTCAAACTGAACTCCAAAAGGCCTGCAGTGTCATCGTTTTTTAATTGCTCTGATAACCTGATTAACTGGATGAACTTAATACTTTTCTGAAGGCTGTACATTGTTACAGTTAGTGCACCTTGAATCAATAATTTTACAATTTTAAGCCATCAACTGTAAAAGTATTATATTTGTATAATATTATGTTGTTGTTTTTTTTTCAGTTTCTTTTTATTAACACCACAAACACAACACCTTAACAAAACAAAATATGTTTTTATCGTGAAGCAAAAGTGAATTAAACATGAAAAAATGAAATGTGTTTTTTGAATAAGTGTTCACCGCCCTGAGTCAGTACTTGGTAGAATCACCTTTGGCAGCAGTTAGAGCTTGGAGTCCCTACCAGTTAGTTTCAGTAATTTTTGCCCAGTTTTCTTGGCAAATTTCATCAAACTCTCTGAAGTTGGATGGGCACTATTGTTAACAGCAACTTTCAAGTCTTGCCACAGAATCTCAATTGGATTGAGGTCTGGGCTTTGACTGGGCCATTCTAGGACACCTAGTCCTTTTTTTTAAACCACTCCAGTGTCTGTTTAGGATTATTGTCTTGTTGAAAGGTGAACCTCCACCCCAGTCCAAGGTCTCTTGTATACTGAAGCAGGTTTTCCTCAAAGATTGTCCTATATGCATATATCTTGCCTTCAATCTTGACAAGTTTCCCAGTCTCTGCTGATGAAAAGCATCATCATAACATGATGCTGCAACACCATGCTTTACCATGGGGATGGTGTTCTCAGGGAGATGAGCAGTGTTGGCTTTACGCCACACATAGTATTTGGCATTTAGGCCTAAAAGTAAAATTTTGCTTTCATTCAACCAGAGAACCTTTTGCCACATCTTTGCTGTGTCACCAACGTTCCTTATAGTGAAATCCAAACGGGATTTGATGTGACGGATTTTCAGCAATGCCTTTCTTCACTTCAATATCTTCAATATAGGCCTGCTTTGTGGAGCATCCGGGTAATAGTTGACTTGCTTGTCCCCGAGGCCACTCGCCAGGTCGACAGGACTATAAGTGAGGATCCATTGGCAATCCTTGTGACAAACTCGATCCATTTTAGCCATATTAGTCATGCATATTGAACTATGCACTTTATACAGATGGCTCCACAGTATCTATTATTGTTCTTTGCACTTTAATTAGTACATTTTTAGTTCATTGAGTTTCATCATGCGTCTACTTGTGTGTTTATCTTCTGTCTGTTGTGTTTATGTCTGAAACATTGCCTTCAGCTCTAAATCAGATTGCCCTTTGGCGACTAATAAAGTTGTATTGTATTATATTGTATTGTATTGTACATGGACAGTTTATCCCATCCTGGCCGTGGAACTATGTATCTCCTTCAGAGTTACCATTGGCCCCTTGGTGGCTTCTCTGACCATCGACCTCCTTGCCTGGTCGCTTAGTTACAGTGGACGGCCTGCTCTAGGCAGAGTCGGGGTTGTGCCATATTCTTTCCATTTTTTATAATAGATTTAACTGTGCTCCGGGGGTGTTCGAAGTTTGGGATATTTTTTTATAGCTCAACCCTGACTGGTGCTTTTCCAGAACTTTCTCTCTGACTTCTTTTGAAAGCTTCTTGGTCTTCCTGGTGTCGATGTATGGATATGCACTCTGACATATTCTGAGTCCTTCCAGAAACAGGTGTGTTTAATTTGAGAACATGTGACACTTTAATTGCACACAGATGGACTCTATTAAACTAATTATGTGACTTCTGAAGGCAATTGGCTGCACCACAGCTTATTTAAGTGTGTCATAGCAAAGGGGGTGATTACTTAAGCAATCAAGACATTTCAGTTATTTATTTGTAGTTAATAAAAAATATTAGAATTAATATAATTATTTTCCAAACATCGACATTATGTAATACTATGTTATATAGATCAGTGAAAATTCCAATTAAATCAATTTTAGTTCCACATTGTAAGTCCATGGGGGGTGAATACTTATGCAATCCACTGTATATATGAATATACAGTGAGGGAAAAAAGTATTTGATCCCCTGCTGATTTTGTCCGTTTGCCCACTGACAAAGAAATGATCAGTCTATAATTTTAATGGTAGGTGTATTTTAACAGTGAGAGACAGAATAACAACAAAACAATCCAGAAAAACGCATTTCAAAAAAGTTATAAATTGATTTGCATGTTAATGAGGGAAATAAGTATTTGACCCCTTCAACTTAGTACTTGGTGGCTAAACCCTTGTTGGCAATCACAGAGGTCAGACGTTTCTTGTAGTTGGTCACCAGGTTTGCACACATCTCAGGAGGGATTTTGTCCCACTCCTCTTTGCAGATCCTCTCCAAGTCATTAAGGTTTCGAGGCTGACGTTTGGCAACTCGAACCTTCAGCTCCCTCCACAGATTTTCTATGAGATTAAGGTCTGGAGACTGGCTAGGCCACTCCAGGACCTTAATGTGCTTCTTCTTGAGCCACTCCTTTGTTGCCTTGGCTGTGTGTTTTGGGTCATTGTCATGCTGGAATACCCATCCACGACCCATTTTCAATGCCCTGGCTGAGGGAAGGAGGTTCTCACCCAAGATTTGACGGTACATGGCCCCGTCCATCGTCCCTTTGATGCGGTGCAGTTGTCCTGTCCCCCAGAAAAACACCCCCAAAGCATAATGTTTCCACCTCCATGTTTGACGGTGGGGATGGTGTTCTTGGGGGCATTCCTCCTCCTCCAAACACGGCGAGTTGAGTTGATGCCAAAGAGCTCGATTTTGGTCTCATCTGACCACAACACTTTCACCCAGTTCTCCTCTGAATCATTCAGATGTTCATTGGCAAACTTCAGACGGGCCTGTACATGTGCTTTCTTGAGCAGGGGGACCTTGCGGGCGCTGCAGGATTTCAGTCCTTCACGGTGTAGTGTGTTACCAATTGTTTTCTTGGTGACTATGGTCCCAGCTGCCTTGAGATCATTAACAAGATCCTCCTGTGTAGTTCTGGGCTGATTCCTCACCGTTCTCATGATCATTGAAACTCCACGAGGTGAGATCTTGCATGGAGCCCCAGACCGAGGGAGACTGACAGTTATTTTGTGTTTCTTCCATTTGCGAATAATCGCACCAACTGTTGTCACCTTCTCACCAAGCTGCTTGGCGATGGTCTTGTAGCCCATTCCAGCCTTGTGTAGGTCTACAATCTTGTCCCTGACATCCTTGGACAGCTCTTTGGTCTTGGCCATGGTGGAGAGTTTGGAATCTGATTGATTGATTGCTTCTGTGGACAGGTGTCTTTTATACAGGTAACGAGCTGAGATTAGGAGCAGTCCCTTTAAGAGAGTGCTCCTAATCTCAGCTCGTTACCTGTATAAAAGACACCTGGGAGCCAGAAATCTTGCTGATTGATAGGGGATCAAATACTTATTTCCCTCATTAACATGCAAATCAATTTATAACTTTTTTGAAATGCGTTTTTCTGGATTTTTTTGTTGTTATTCTGTCTCTCACTGTTAAAATACACCTACCATTAAAATTATAGACTGATCATTTCTTTGTCAGTGGGCAAACGTACAAAATCAGCAGGGGATCAAATACTTTTTTCCCTCACTGTATATGCCTGGTCTTTGTTGACTGTGAGAAAGCATTTGATTCAGTGCAAGCCCAGTCATCAGAGCTCTATCATATCTAAACATTGAGGAAACTTATACAACTCTTATTAAATAGATATATCTACAACAATGCTACATCGACATTTCAACTCCACCAAGACACTGACAAGATGAAGATGTATAAAAGAGTATGTCAAGGAGACACAATATCTCTAAACCTCTTCACGGCAACTCTTGAACAGGTGTCCAAGACCTGGGACTGAGAATAAATTGAGTCAAGCAAAAGTCGTGTTTTACAGTTTTGTTGAATCTAAGAAAATGTAAGTAGATCAATGTATACTCGAAGAAGTCAAAAGTTATGTCTGTCTTGACAACAAATCAGCGCAGATGGAGATATTATGGAAGAAATCAAAAGAAGAGTAAAAATGGGATGGAG
This sequence comes from Amia ocellicauda, assembly GCF_036373705.1. Classification (NCBI taxonomy): domain Eukaryota; kingdom Metazoa; phylum Chordata; class Actinopteri; order Amiiformes; family Amiidae; genus Amia; species Amia ocellicauda. The sequence continues at coordinate 35,189,291 of NC_089853.1, forward strand.
TGCATTTTGGAGAAACAACATGCAGTTGAATATATACTACCAGCGCTCACTTATGGCTATGAAACCTAGTCACTTAATTTAAAAATTATATAGAAACTGTGGATGACATAAAGGAGCATGGAAAGATGTCTGCTTGGAATAACAAGAAGAAATGGAAAAATAAATGAATGGATTCGAGAACAAACAATTATGTGACATCATTGAAAGAGTGAAAATGTTACAATTACAATACGGGATGGACACATTACAAGAGGAACAGATCAAAGATGGACTGTTATTGAATGAATCCCAAGTGATGAAAAAAGACCTAGGAAGATGAAAATCAAACACTTTGCAGGCGTGACATTGAAAAGAGAAGCTGTAGATCGAACCAAGTGGAAACACTCAGGGAGACCATCATCCAGCAGTGGATCAATATAGGCTGATGGTGATATAGATATATATATATCACATCACCATCACCAAATACTATGTTTTATATATATATATATATATATATATATATATATATATATATATATATATATATTAAGCAAAAGGTTTATACAGGTGCTAAAAAGTTGTCTGTTTGTCACCTTTCACAATTCCCTTGCCCAGGGAACTGAACAAAAAAATCTGTGCATTGTAATTTTCCCTCTGGAAAGGTGTGTAAAATATATACATACAATGTTTAGGTCAATATACCTTTTAGAGACATTCAATGGAACAGCAATAACCATTACAGGTTTAAATAAATAAAATTGATATTAATAAATATGTAAAATGATACAACACTAGATTATAAATGTATAAATAAATACGTTGGTTGTTGAACTATGAGAAGACTAGAGTTCAGTCTGAGATTATTAATGTAGGAAAAGAAAGGTTGCCATACTTTATGAAAGTATCCTGTATTACCTATAAGTGTGAACTTAATTTTTTCCCAGTTTAGGGAAGTACATCATATAATTTATCCACTGTATTAAGGTGGATGGGGCAGCCTTCTTTCAATTGAATAAGATTAGCTGTCTTTCGTGTGTATGTAGGACATATATTTATATTGTTTTTTGTTTTCTTTTGTTTTTTATCTCAGATAAAACTTCACATAGAACTTCTTTCCTAATCCAAAATAGAAATGGATGTACAATTTTAACAAGCAGAGAATTACAGGGGGAAAAACATTCTATTTAAACTCATGTGTCATCAAAGCAGTGTTTTGTAAAACAATCACACCATCCTCTTAGGATTTCAACGATAGGTGAACATAAAACTCTTTATCCTTGCGTGTGTGCAAACCCACATTTTAATATCTTTGTAAACCACAAAAATCACTCCTGAGTATTAATACCATCAGGATCAGTAGACTCAAGGCTGCTTTTTGTGCAATGGGGAAAGACAAAAACTCAATGGAGGATATGACAAAATCCTCTGATCTTAAAGTGTAAAAACAAGTGTATTTTATTGATATATTAATTTGAATACATTCCAATACCACTGATTCAAAGGGGATTTCAAACTCAAAATTGTGATTAAAGGAAATAAATATTAAAGTTCTGCTCTGTGTGTTATATATATTAAGTACACATGGCAGTGGCGGCGGAGTGGTTGTGTTTGGATGGCTATAGACTGAGAATGGAAGGGTCCCCAGAGCGGGTCAAGAGCAGAGGAACCCTTGTATAACAAAGCAGATGTGCATCAGGAGAGTCAGGGACATTTTCAGTTAAATACCAGACTGTGGACAAAGAAAATGCTTTTGCACATAATCTATAAAAATGGCTAAATCCATAACCTAGATACATACTACTGTTAAACAGTTTTAAAAAAAAGTACAAGGGAATAATTAAAATTAAAATAATTTAAATTACGTGAATCATATTTTATGGAACATGGGGCAATCATAACAATAAAAGAGCATATTTTAATTTTGCATCATCTTCTCTGAAGGATACTGGCATGTTGGTGAGCTTGTGTATTTCTGTACATACTCTCAGATGTATCATTGACAGCATCCATTTTTGAGCTCTGTGCACAGTGTCCTCTCCCCTTTGCTCCTGAGCACCATTGAGGCAGACAACCCTGAAATAAATGATATACAATCTAACTTAACACTGACATATAACTGGTCCAGGATGAAAAAACTTTGTGTTTGTACTTGAGACCCCAATGCCATGTGAAACAATAGGACAAACAAATCTGGTGTTCAAAGAAATGGACGAGTTTCACAAGTTTAAATCTCAGTGATACCATTAAACAGATTGAAACTACAGTTTTGACCATCAAGCAAATACAGCCTTTGGCAACATTTAATAACTGAAGTCTACCCTTTTAAATATATACATTTTAAAATATATATATATGTTTGGTTCATTATTTTCTTCAGTCCCTCTGGTAAAATCATAAAAAAAGCCTTCTACACATAGTCTAAATTCAAGGTATTCCAATACTACATATTTGTTTATTTTGTGTCATTAATTTAACTTCTGTGCTTTTGGTTTATTATTATAATAATTATTATTATTACCTTCAGAAGATGTTTTGAATTCGAAACACAAAAAATTAAATGATCAGAAACAATCAATAACTTTTTGATAGTTGTTTTAATCAGAATTTAATCCAAGTGGTTGTACAAAAAGGATGTAGTTGTAACAGACAACTTTACACATTCCACTTTTTTTTAAGCAACTGTAGGGTATCAAACCAAATAATTAATAATTAAAAAAGCACCTTCAATCACATCTCAAATTCCCAATGTGCTTAAGAACAAAACAAAACAAGAAACAGGCCCCAAATGAGCCCACTTACATGCTGATGGATAGAATTCCTCTGGAATATATTATGTGAAAGATACCCAATGGGATCCGTGACTATTTATGGTGAAGACTGAACTAAACAATTTTTTGCCGACTGCAAGTAAACAAAACAAAAAATACAGAAACAATAACAACAACAACAAAAGAATTATTATACATTTCCTTTCAAAATCTTTGACAGACGTGCGATAAAGATATAGGGGGTAGGCTTTCCAAAGCTCCTTAACACCCACCCCCTTACAGTGTGCGAGATCTGCAGCTGACCTACAAAATGTCAATCAACAGAAATACCTGCTGGAAGAGCACAGAGTGGGAAGAGCACCAAACTCATCAGATCTGTTTTCACACAAGAGACGTCCGCACTAGAAACATAACTAAGGTATGAACAGAAAAAAAAAAAGAAAAAAAAATCTGACTCCCATTTAATTAGGAGTAAGAAAAACCAGAAGAAAGACACGCACACACACACGCACACACACACACACACACACACACACACAAAAGACCGTTTGGAATAAGGCGGGGGGAGTAAAGGGGCTGGGGTTTTAAAAGATATAGGAGCCAGTGGAATCCCAGAGAGACAGTGAATAACCTTTTCCCTTGATTTAGGAATAAGGCATTGATCTGTCACGCTGTTTGTACTAGCAGAGTTCCCAGTGGTGCGTTTCAGCTTGAAAAACGTTAAGGCTAGTTCATTAGCTGTCCGTAGCTCATTGCTGCGAATAGATCACGATAATACTGCGGTTAGTTAATGGCTTTCTGCTGTTTCCCCTAGAGTTTTCCTGTCTGAAGCCTGCAGGGCTGAAAACCTTCTACTGTTTTTTTTTTCCTTTTTCTTTTTTTAATATATTAAGAAGAGAAACCTTTTTACTGTGGGCTGCTTCTTTTGTCCCTAGCAGGATTGGTAAGATAGAGCCAGTGGTGATGTCTGGGAAACCGTTTGATTGTACTTGTGTTCACTTTGGAGATTTCTCACAACAACCACACAAAAAAAAATCATACCCCTGAAACACATACATTCATGCCCATCCCGATGCTCCAATGATTACGCTTTCAAGCCAGGCTCGTGCCAAACACAAGTCGTCTCCTTAATTAGAAACCTTGGCTGGATTTGATTTTGCCTTAATGTCATGTGAAGTATGTGCAGGTGAATCATGTGCCAAAAAATCTGGAACAGACGAATTAAGGAAAAAGGACCAGGCCTTAAATGACACCCCTCTTTCATAACTGGTTGATATTTTAATCCGTAGATCTAAATGCACTTTTTCCTGTCTTTTAGTAAGTCATCTATAAAACCTTTCAGCAGTCTGCTCCTGACTTTTACATAAAGGTTTTCTTGAGACCTTTATCCTACTGATCCATTGTCCAACATCTAATTGTATTAAGCCTGCTTTGCTGTACGTTACTATAATATACAATAAGTGCACAAAGGATATTCTTAATTGAGTTAAGAATTAGCAGGCACGAATGTATATACAGTTTGGTCCATAAATAACAGCAGGATGAATTCTGAAGTGTTTAGGTCTATATTTTCTGCTCAGATTCAGCCAAATGCTTCAAGACTCATTGGACAGCACTTCACAGTGCAGATGGACAATGACCTGAAGCATACTGCGAAAGCAACCCAAGACTTTTTAAGGTGAAGAAGTGGAATGTTCTGCAATGGCCAAGTCAGTCACCTGACCTGAATCCAATTGAGCAGCATTTCACTTGCTGAAGGCAAAACTGAAGGCAAAACACCCCAAGAACAAGCAGGAACTAAAGACGGCTGCAGTGCAGGCCTGGCAGAGCATCACCAGGGAACAAACCCAGCATCTGGTGACGTCTATGGGTTCCAGACTTCAGGCAGTCAAAGGATTTTCATCTCACAACTCAATTAATGATTATGTTAGTTTGTCCAAATAGTTTTTAGCCCCTAACATTGGGGGTACCACATATAAGAATGGGTGTAATTCCTACACTGTTCACCCAATTTGGATGTTTCCTTTCAAATCCATTGTGGTGGTGTACAGAGCCAAAATGATGACAATTGTGTCACTGTCCAAATATTTATGGACCTAACTATATTTCTTGGTCTTCAGATTCTATTTTTATACACTATTACATAGTAATGCACAGCACTCCCCTTCCACAAATCTTTTGTCACACTGTTTTTATTTTACTGGAGAAAGAAAGGTACATGATCGTCACGTCACAATTTTGGGAACAATTACATCAGTATCAGCCAAAACACACATGCAGTTTTAAATCAAGTTGCCAAGTATATTTTAACCGATGTTCTGTCTGTCCAACTCCAAAAGAAAAGAAAGATAAATGGCAAGTTCTTCCTCCAGTTAATCTATTTAAATTGAAAGCCTGTAATTTACAAGTCAGTGTTGCTTGATTCAGCTACTACGGATAAAGAATGGCCTGCAGTTTCCAGTCAAGCTAAACAATTTAATTGCAGTATTACCATGCATTAACATTTACCTAACCTTTTAGACTAACCTCAGCTTTGACCTAAAAGTCTACATTAGCAAGGAATGTATATGTGTATTTTTCCAAATCGCAAAGAGTTAATTTTGTTTCATAAGTTATTTAGCTTTAAGGAGAAATCTGCTTTATGATTGCCAGATGTGCATGTGCTAGTTTGGGTATAACTATTCAGCAAATGCTATAAATGTAACCATTAGCACAGTACAGTGATGTGTTGTCTACTACTTCTAAAAGTAGACATATAATTACATGATTTTTAAGCCATAAAACCTATGCATTATGTATATTTATATATACATCATCATCCTTTGTCAGTCCAATGCTGGATAAGGGCATCCACAGGATTCTTTCATATACATACTAAATTGCTTCTTTTTTTTTACCAACTTCACTTGGAATTGTAAAGGAAAATAAAAGTAAAATGAACTTGATTTAGTGTGCTCCATGTAGGGATGGTGAAATGATAGGTGAATTCAGTGGAACTGTGTTTACATGGTACCTTGGAGAGATTGTTCAGTTTCTTCCTGTGTCTGTCTGACCAGAGCTGACCCAGGGGCTACGCAGGTCACATGACATCTGGGACTCAATGGTTACATCCAAGTCTCTGGTGGCATTCTTTACACCGCAATCTCTGATCCTGTGGAGCTGAATGTAACATTCCCCATTCCGTGCCCTACTCGTCACCCCTCTATGCCACAGGTCAGGACTGGTAAAGGTGCATCAGACCATTCATTGTGCTTCTTATTTAGACCTCTGGGACCCTGTGTTATGCATCCAAGTTTCCAGTCCTGGAAGGGGTCTTGAAGTTGCAGAGTTTGCTCCAAATCCAGCAAGTAGAATCATCAAAAAACTTTTTCATATACAAAACGAAATAGCTTGCATGTTAACTGGGAGGCTGCTGTAAATTTCTATGAGTTAAACAGCCAAATGGTTCAGAGGTACTAAATACAAATAAATTAAAGCTGCATAATAAGAAAATATATCAGCTGCAGTTGTTGCATTTAAAAAATCTCAATCTAGCTATGCACTTTCATGGATTGCACATGTAAAGGATGTCTTGGGCCCAGTGCTTTGCTACAAAACAACCTTCCTTACATTTGTCGGTTGCTCATTTGTAATGACGTGTGCACAATTTCTTTCCCATTATTGTTAAATCTTTCTCAGTTTTCAATCGTATACATTTTAATAATTCTTTATTCTTCAGAGTATACAGCATGAAGCGCTACTGTCTCTATTTTGTATGTATCAAGAAAGGTGTTCTAACATTACGATACCTAGACTGTAATACTTCACTGGTTCCCATTGTAAAACCGCCTGTAATCCTAATTTGTTTTTTTAATTACGTGTCTTTAGTGATTTACCTTGACTTGAAGTACAGCTAGGTTTCTGTTTTTCACTGTCTCTGCTGCATTACTTAATGGTATAGAACTGAAACATATGTATCCCAACTAGCTGTAATTTATGTAATGTAGTGAGTTACTGATCCCAGTGAGACCAGAGCAGAGCCGAGCAGAGATTGTTAGTCGAAAAAAACAACCATGATGATTGGTAATAGACTACTTAATTGTTGTCCCTTTAATTAGACTCCATATTTTCTATTCAGAGACACTGCATTAAATATAACCCCAATGCTCTTACTCTTACCATGTTTGTATACCCCTCGATGTGGTGGAGGGCAATATGTACAGGTTTTCCTGGATAATGTCTGCGTTTATGTGTCAAGTGTAACAACATGCAAATGAAGTACAAGATGCAGTACTCTTGTTTCCTTGTTTCATATCTTTTTGCCATTATGGAAATAAACAACACCGGCTCGGAGTAGGCAGGGACTCCATGTTTGCCCTTTTGTGTGTTACGGGTCCTGTTTTTATTTCTCCGACCTTTCAAACGCGGTGTTCTTTCTGCCACTGTTGACTATGACTTTTCCAGCCCCTTGTAGTCTGCTGACATCATGATTTGCACCCTTTTTTGTTGGTATTTGGACCTAACCCTTTGGCTTTTCTAAGATCCAAACCTTGTGGCCTCTGGCCTTTTCGGCAATGCAGATTTTGACCTGGGACCACAGCTTCGTCTGATGCCATGTCTCTCTCTCTCTCTCTTTCTCTGATGTGCAGTCCCTGGGACTCTCTGGCCTTCTAGTAGAGCTTCAGAGAAGGTCCCTAATGAATTGCATTACACAGGGGCTTTTAAGGAGGTTAAGTTTTCTTTTAGTCCCATCTCCAACCACAACAGGAAACTTTTCTCAAGCACTTTTTCTTTTTTCTTTTCTTTTTTTAAATAAGCAGCTGGTATATTTTTAAGAAGAAAGACTAAGAGGTCACCTCTGCTGAAATAAAGCACTGAAGCATTACAAGACCTTTAAACCCTCATGACCAATGGCTCGCCATCTCTCACTCTGTCATGTTTAACTAAAACCAATACCCATTCAATCCAGCATCCATCACTGTTACTTTACAACAATGACAGATCACTTTTCCCCTGCTCTCAAAGCATCTGGATTCCTATCCTCCCTCTTGTTTATGGTAAATGCTCCCAACAACAGCTGGGTGATGTGCATTTACAAGTTAATCAATTGCTAGTTAAGAGCTGTTTGCACCTTTCCTTTTTTAAACCATCTGCAAGTTAATATTCATTTACCAGGCTTTTCTCCTGTAAGGCAAATGCTAGTATATTGACTGCTTCCTCACTGCAAACCACACAGGGTGACCAGAGATACATCGTATTAATAACAGGGGGAGACAAAATACAAAGATTAACTGCATGAAGATTTCGAACAATTTGGCTTTTTCATAGTTTTTTTTATTTTCAGTAACTCTTACTGTTATGAAAGAACAAGTTCATATTTTTTTCTTAGTACACTCTGTGTACTAGTACTGACTTTGTGCTGAAATAAAGTAATTTTTAGTATTTATTTTTTAAGAGTAAATAGAAAGATAAAGCAAAAAGCATATTTATATAAAGTGTGAGTGTGTGTGTGTGACACTTTTGTTTCTCTCAGGGCTGGTTGCCCTACCTTGGAGCCTAGGCCATTGTGAAGACCCATCAGTGTATACATACTGGGACCATGAGACAAGGTGCTCAACACAAAGTTCACACTCCTACACTGTGGTAAAATGTTGAGCAAGGCGAACACACAGGCTATTCCAGGGAATTATATATTTTTATATACTTTATTTATGTCAACCCATTTATCTCAGGCAATTCCCATTCAGTATCAGCACTGCATTGTAGCCTTCCAGGGAACTGCTAAAAAAGTTACATCAGAGCAATACTTAGCCGAACAATTCACAGTGTAGTGTTACAGGTCACCTACTCTACTGCATATATTCTGGAAGTCAAGAGAGAAAACCATTCAGGAAAACTCATGTGATTTTGCCACAGAGGAACCAGTACTTTTCAACAGTAAAACATATGGTTAAATATATTTAATATTTATGGGATTAATTATTAATAAAATGTTGCAACCTATTTCTAATCACTGACCCGATTAATTACCTTTTCTGTTTTTGTCTTACTTTACAACATGAACTAAATGACATATTCTCTGCTCTCCATACTCCACTGTGCAGGTCACCTTGCTGCCTTATACATGACTTATACGTGGCCCCTGCTGAGCTCCATTTTGAACTGTTTTCCTGTTCACCCTGTGAGATGTAATATGGTTGTGTGGTTTGGTAAGGCAATCGAACTTAGAGGAGGCTGTCAGAAACACTTTTCTAAATGAGTAAAGACAAAAAAAGAAAATGAAGTAAATACATAGGAGAACAAATAAATAAACAAATAGGCTACATATCAGAAAAGCAAGTTTTATATGCCACAAGTTCAGTGTTATGCCCATTTTCTCATCCAGACTGCAGGCCTACAGCTAGCAATGAAGTAAAGGGCACCGTGTACAACTCAGCTGCAAGCACTGATGGTCACCTTTACTATCTTGCATCTCTCTGGACCACTCCGCTATACTTTATTTATAATCTTGCCCACCTCTTTCCCTGACCCCTTCTCCACTCAGACTCTCACATCACAGGGAAAGGGCATTCCTCTCTCCTGCACTTCCACTGCTGCTCTGGTTTTAAACATGGCTTTAGGACAGCAACCAAACAAATGATAATATTTTCAAAATCACAAAGAAGCGAAGATCAAGAAATCTTCTGGAGAAGCTCCAAGACAGAGCTGCAGCTTACAGAGACAGCTGGCAGTGCACTCCAATGGAGGAAAGATTAAGATTTTTCTCTGCTACTTCTGTTCTTCTGCTTCTTGTTATTATTATTATCATTAATAATAATAATTACCTATTACACATTATGTAAACTGAAATTCTCTGATCGTCAGCATCTTAAATTAAACAGATGTTCAGTCTGAATACTTAGGCAATAAAAAAAGAAATCAACAATTAATGAATAGCTAGGTTGTTTTCAGCCTAGTACAGGAATTTAAAAAACAAAAAGAAACAAAATGAAGCTTGTTTCTCAAACTAGAAGATAAAAAACTATGTCTGCATGAATTGAGAGAATTGAAATGCTGGAGTCCACTTCACAGCGAGAGGTCTGTGGCCTACTGTATAATGTCACTCAGTTTTCCTTGGTCTTTCCTTTATGTGTTCTCTGAGTTTGAACGTGTTGCACAGCTGCTAAGTTGATCAGCTAGATATGGGAAGAGCTGCTATATTTATTCTTAAGGTGTTTTATGCAATTGGCAACTTAAGAGACGTGCGTTACCTGCTTGCAAAGCTGATAACTCACAAGAAAGGTCAATCTCTCCAGGTGCCTTGTAGCCCAGAGGGGGCTGCCTGGCGGGTGAAAGCAGAAAAAACACTTTCCAATCCCACGCTCATTACCGATTGAAGCCTATGATGGCACTTTATTTAGCGGGCACCACCGACGGTAATGGCAGGTCCCGCGGTACTTGGTTGTGGATGATCTCTCGAGATGAGCACTCCTTGAAATCTGCTTCCCCGAGATGCAATCTGCTTGGCAGCCAGGCAGACATCAGGGCTGTCGCCGGAAGCAGTATTTAAACAAAGGGAGAGAAAGAGAGAGGGAGGGAGGGAGGGGAAAAAAAGCCTCATATCGCCGGATCATAGGTGAACAATTATACAGACCACAAGCACCTCTTCATTCAGCTAGTTTAATGAGTTATAAAATCTCATTAAAGTCATTTTCTCCACAGGCTGTTGCCTCGTGCTGGCTCCAGGGAAGGGCCCTTCTTCATTCTGAAACGCAGAGAATTGGTGGCGACAGGGAGCCTTGCTTGCCCAACCTACTGTGGGAAAGTGTTACAAATCCTTACAAGGGTGCATGCAATTAAATATGTATAGAGAGCAGAAGGGTTGCCTTTGAAATCGCAATCCTTTTCCAGTTCTGTCATTCAGAGCAATGCTGGGCTTACGTCGCATTTACATGTGCGCCACAACAAAATCCGATCGAGGCACGGGACCAGACTGGAGGCATCACCAATAAAACAGCAATCCCTCAAGGATCTGAAATGCACTCCAGAGCATAGGGAAGACTGGGCATTTTGACAGGGCCTTTTGTAAACTTTACACTGCCACTCCATTGATTCAGCTAACATCCTTAGCTTTTTTAGCTTAGCTTCTGTCAAATCTATAGATACATGTTGATAAATAAGTATAGTTGAATCTACATATTAAACCAAATGTATGATCTGCTGATACCAAAATCTAGTATGGTTTTAGTTCTGTAATGTAAACTATCTGAGTTGTGTAGTATACATTTTGGCCAATGGTAATTCATTTTTAATATACAATATGTTTATCTTTGCATCAGGCAATAATGTAGTTTAATCTCTAAGGAGTGAGGTCCTGTTTCATTTTAAAGAAGCCAGGGGATTGCAATGGAGAGATTTACATTATTTTTACCGCACTGCAGATGATTTGCTCATTCATACTTTTTTAGTTTCATTGACATGGTGATAAGTGAAAAATAAGGTAAAAATAGTACTGTATGAATATCTCCCACCAATTATTTATCATCTTCCAGAGCACACCGTAGGTAGAAACATGCAGAATTGTGAAATTGTATATTGTGAAAATAATATAAATTATTTGTTAGCAGTTTAATGTTGACACACAGAGAGAGAAACGTATACACATAAATATATGTGTGTGTTTGTATAGAGGATGTGCAGAGGACAGAGGTGTGTATATATAAAGGATTCAGTTAAAGGTTTTAGTATCTTCAAATTATTTTCCAAACACATTTTTGTGTATTTTGTATTGATAGCTACTCCCCCTATGAATATGGAAGAGCATCTGTTTAAGCTATACAAATTTAATATGTAATAATTAATGTATTGCTGCCGGGGGGGTGGGGGGCTTGGGGATGGTGGCGGGGGGGTGGAGTTCAGCTTTAATGGGCCTTTCATACCCTTTCAAGCCACTGGTGATAAATCTTTCACAGGCTCTTGTTTAACTAAAATCCAAACCCCATTCAACTTCACATCCATCAGTGTTCAGCTGAAAGCGATGACAAAGCACTTTCAATTATGCTGGTAACTAACTCTGGAAACAGTTCATAGCCGGCCCAGTGCAAGGCGAGGAGATGCGGATGGAGGCTAGGGAGCTGGTGGCCCATCCGTTTGACCTGGCCCGCATAAAGGGGCGTCGCGTTTGCCGGGACGACAGAGTGGCTGCCTACGTCGAGATCCAAGGACGATCCTTTTTGTGTGTTGTCACCCTGTGAGCCTGATTTATTGCCCTGACATCCTCCATTCCACCCATGTGGTATATCAGCTGTGGTGCAGAGGATCCTGATATAATTAGGAACTTCTGCCTCTTTATGCCTGGCCTGTCGAAGCATCCTATAACCCCCCCCCCCCTCCGGCTAGGCATAAGGCCGTGTAATGTCTAAAGCTAGCTTCATGGCTCTCCTCTCCTAAAGAAATGCTTTATTAAGTTTCCCTGGCTCACATATCTTTGTAAAAACATTTGTTTAAGATCCCTTTTTTCTGCTCTTTTATGTTTTACTTATTGTCTTCATAATAACTGGAACCTGGTTAAATGCACGACTTCATGTTATCAAAAGAGATGTAATACTATTTAACCTTGGTTTTTCAAATTAATCTTTTATTTTAATCTTTTCTTCTCTCTCTCTCTCTTTTAAGAAACTATTGTCTTCAGGTTTTTGTAAATCAGTGAAAATAGCTGAGGATATGACTTCAGCACAACATTCGTATGCAAATGTTACTATAGAAAAGTCTTAAAACAAAGGTTTCTGCTTTAATTGGTGCTTACTGCTGTATTAGAAGGCTGCTCTGCACACAAACCATTCCAAGTTACTGTGACTTCAACACTTGTTTTTTATTTGTTCTTGTTTAGTGTTACATAAACCGCACACGGATGGAGTTTCCTTAGAGAATGTTCTTTTTAAAGAAGTACTGACTCAAAAGCCCTGGTGAAATGCCCTCAAAACTATCTACTTTTTGCACCACTCGCATGGGTATATGACCTTTAGACATGCACTGAAGGCAAATCTAAAAACATGTAACAAAATCTTTAACTATTCCGGCTGTTTCGAATATAAAAATACCAGATATTATTTTCGGGCTGGAGTTATACAATGAAAGGTTGGTTGCCTTCATTCCTGCGGTCCCTCTGCCCTCTCCAGCAGTTCTACCATGCATCTGAACAAGCCGTGGGCAAAACAAATCACTTGCGATTAAGGAATTATCAACATTTTAATAGCTGCAGTGTTTTCTCCTCAGATCCTGCTTTATTTGCAGGTGTCAAAGTTTTCCAAACGCCCTAGGCTTCCAAAACCAGTAATTGGCCAACTGAGAGATGCACAGACTCCCTCAGTGCTGCAGTACATTTGTTGTTCTGAACTTGAGGGTATCTCTCAAAAGATAGGGTGCACAGGTTATGTGGGCCTGTAACACATTGTGCATTGGCCAATGCACAATAACACTCCTCAAAGTTTCTCTTTCATGTTCAATTCGAATTGGGGAAATAACCCTGATTTCACAACTTGAGATGTTGATTGCTAATTAATTTTGGAACTGAATAACAGAGCCCAAAGTGAAAATAGATAAATAAATACATTTAAAAGGCCTCACTTATTGACCTAGGTGAGAGGTAACATAAATTCATAGTTAATTGCAATCATAAATTGTTGCACACTGTCCCATCCTGCAGATGACTCAAGCTTGTTACCAGGGCAGAGCACAATTTTTTTTTTTTTTTAATATTGCTTCTGTAATTTTGTCCAAACTTGTAATTTTGTTATTTCTGTATAATAGAACAATCAAATGCACATGTCAACATTTTATTCAGATGCACTGCAATGTGCTTTGAGTTCATGGAGTTCGCTGCTCATCTCTGTCCCTTTTAAGACACAGAGGTAAACTGTTCTGAGAGTTCGGCTTATGAGTGAAAAAATCATTAAGAGTTATAATATATATATATATATATATATATATATATATATATATACAGCTCTGGAAAATATTTGTAGTTGGAATTTGGGAGAAATGTTGTCAGTAATTTATAGAATAAAACAAAAATGTTCATTTTACCCAAACACATACCTATAAATAGTAAAACCAGAGAAACTGATAATTTTGCAGTGGTCTCTTAATTTTTTCCAGAGCTGTATTTACATATATATATATATATATATATATATATATATATATATATATATATATGTTTTAATCTAGTTTGAATTTACATTTTTCTTTCATTTTCTGTTGTCTAAAACTACCACTTTAGGGGAGTGGTGTTTCTTTGAATGTGTAACAGGACTGTCTTGAAATATCTTTATTTTACTTTACTTTAGAGCAGCAGAAGAAAAGTTTCCTTTATTTGTTTGCACTATTTTAGTACTCCAAACTTTATTTATTATATATATATATATATATATATATATATATATATATATATATATATATATAGATATAGATATAGATATAGATATAGATAAATAAATATGAGAGAGAGACAAAAAGAGAGATTGAGTAAATATTCTCATTCATACATTTTAATAACAGGAAAGAAAAAAATAAGTTTAAAACAGCATTAAAAAAAGGGCTATTTTTGTACTTCAAAGTCACCCTTTTGCCTGTAGATTTTGGTGCCAGTTCCCACCTCAGCACTTTTCCTCTGCATTAACATTACACAGAGCACAGCACAAAACAAGGCACTGAAGCATTACCAGACCTCTGTAAACCTCCCAGACCAGTGGCTGTAAATCTTTCACTTTGTCGTGTTTAGCTAAAACCAATACCTATTCAACAGCACATCCGTCAATGCTGCAAAGAGAATGATGACAGAGTAGTTTCAATTGTACCGTATAACAACTTACTCACCACCCATCGGCCGAGGCTTCCTCCCTGCTCACAACTTGCTGCTTGAAGGACTCTCAATGGAGGCTGCCTGTGTAGCAGCTGCCATATCTTTTAAAAATAAACTGAGCATATGAAGTCAGTGCAGTGCGAGCTGCCACTTTTCAAATATGCATTTGAAACCTAGTAATCAAGGCAGCCTGTTCTCTTACTTGTAATTAGTAATCTATCAGCAACTGAATGTGTCTGTGTGTGGGTGAGTAGGGAGGCTGTATAATTCTGATAAACCTTCTTTTTTCCTCTCTTTTTTTTCGTAGAAAGTAGGGAGGGAGTTTTGTCATTCTTCCCAATTTTTCAGTTTGGCTTCTTTTAAAAATATATAAATCCCACTGATCTTACAACTCATCTGATGTTTTTCCGAAGCCTACAATGTTTCTGATTTCCTCCAGAGCGCCGATTGCAAGCACTGCGAGACAAATGCATGAATACATAACTCCTTCAACACAAAGCAAGTGAAAGACTTGTCCTTAATGAGCAAATTGTTTGGGGGCAGATTCATAAAAATAATAATGAGATGATGATCTCTAAAGACTTAGCTTGTGGAAAATAAGCCCGTAAACCTGACCTGTGTGAGGACCACTCAGAGGCGGTCCCTTGATTAGCCCTCTGGTACTGAGTTTAAAACACTTGGTCAGATGGTTGGCTGATCTCCTGTACCATAAGGTTCTATCTGGCCTGACATACCTGCAGTGCTCGGGATTGTTGAGCAAGTCCTGTAGGCCACCCACGAACCTCCTATTTGCTGTCCTATTGTCTTTCTAGTAGCCCCTGCAGCAGAAGCTCCCTCAAACCCTGTCACCCACTGCGCTCGGCGCCTGCGTCTCTGCTCCAATGCACACACATTAATATGCACTGCTTAGCTAATGAGCCAGCACTTTTAATGCCCTGTGTTGCCAAGATGGAAGATGCATTCAAGACCTTAACTCAGAGGGTCTCACCCTGGGTTTGTTATTGTTGTTTTCTTTCTGCATACAGTTGTGTCCAGTGGCTCACCTGACATACATAAGATTATGCAGAATGATCCACAATACACCACAGTTAATGGCCCAGATGATTGAGAAACAAAGACACACATTTCTACTTGAGGTCGGTATGTTTTAGTTATAATATGTTTTATTAACTTAAAGGTATATGTGAATAACAAAACCACTTTGGAATACAGTCTTGTGTTCTGGGGCATAGAATAATTCCTCTATAATGTATTATTATTATTATTTGATCCTGATAATCAGGCTATTCTAATCCTTGTAGACTTCTTTTCTAAATCAGAATCAGAAAAGTCTTCAAGCTACCTGGTATAAAGTGTTTTTTTATTTTATTTAAATCCATGTTAGTAATAAACATCTGTGCACCTGCCACTTTAGAATAAAGAACTTAGCAAAGCAAATGTATCTGCATAGGAATCAAATGTGTGCAAGACAGACGCCCGGCCTTAGCTTAAATCGAAACTGATGTCTCCGTAATGGTGGTGTAAGGGTTGCCTCAGAGTTTAGTCTACCAGTGAAAGAAGCTTCAGTGTCACTTCAGGTTTTAGCTTACCTACCGTGGTGTGCTGGAAGCCCACACACTTTTCCAAACTTAACTAACCTCAGCCGCCTCAACCCGCAGCCCACACCTTTTCTGCTCGACAGCCTCTCAATGAGAACTGTCTGCCAGAACTCGGAGGGAAGCAGAGCCAACAATCTGAGACAAAAAATATTATTATATCCTTTGTTATTTAGTTTGCTGCAAACTGATACCCATTAACAAGTGGCTGTCAACATGTTTGCAAATGAGAGGGGGAAAGGGAAAGGAAAACAGAGGCAGAAAAAGAGTGTGTGTGTGTGTGTGTGTGAAGAGGGGGGTTGTTTGAATGAGTAGGTTTTAAAACAGTCAGGCAGGCAGTCAGGATTAATAGTGCCAAGACAAGTTTCTACTGTATTCAGCTTCATCACAGTTATGACAGACCCAGAATGTAAACAACTGCAGCAGGAGCTGAGTGTAGAATACAGGTGCCTTCCAATTCCCACTGGCTGGGAGTGCTGATGATTATTAGCGTGAAGGACATTTCAAAACAGGGCTTTCAAATGCTTTGTCTTCATTTAGGTTGCATGGGTCTAGACCTCCCTTGAAGAGTAAGCCGTGATCTCTGTGTGGGTGTTAGTGTGTGTGTCCGTGTGCATGTGAGTGTGAGATAGAGAGTGACTGTGTGCATCTTAGGGAACTAGGGAGCAGAAAATCAATTAGAAGGGTATTATCTGTGCTGTGCATTTTTGTGTTTATTTGATTTTTATTTTTTTTATTTTTGAAAGTAGGAAATTTGGCCATATTATTTTCGTGGAGCAATATGGGAGGTTTGCTTGCTACTTTTTAAATACAAAGGAAGAACCTGCTATTTTCTTCTACATCCAAACATTTACAAACACACCCACATCCAAAATCTTATAAGGTGCCGGAGAAAGAATTCAGGTCGAAATGCATTTGGCACCTTCTTGATTGGCAGAATTCCTCCGATTATAAATGTAATTCACATAGAAAGAAATTACATATACAGAAGAAAATACAACAGGGACAACAAGGAACCTGCCTTCCATCACCATCTTGCCCTCTTGCACACTGAATGATTTTCTACAGCTGTGTACTGTGTCCTTCAAAGCATGCAAAGCATCATATACATACATGGTGGTCACAATGAACTGCCACATTCCCCATGAGCCAGTTGTTTTGTATACCAAATTGTGTTGTTCCACAGTGCAGTTTTCACAACACAGCTGTTCATGTAGGCCACATAACTTTCTAAGCCGCCTGTACTTTTTATCTATGAAGGAATTTGATCAAGTGAGCGTTTCAGACGAACTGGACACAGATGGTATGTTCTTTGACAGCTCTGTGGATCCTTGCTGAAATGTCTGCTTAATTGCCGTTACGATTTAAGACGTTCCTTCGCGTGTGTGTGTGGACTACAACATAAGTGGTTAGTTGTAGCAGTTTGTCTATGTGCAGTTTCTAAGCAATTAAACATACCCAGTGTAGAAAGGAATTATGTCCTTATTGTTTTTAAATAAATCCCCAACTGTGCCTCTTTGGAGACGTATATTTAAGTGAAATGATCGACAACAACACAGCTGACACATATATATTTTTCTAATTGTAGCCAAGAGGGAAAGAAATCAGCATGCAGTAACTTTAATCATTGCTAATTAGAATATCGTTGTAAGTAATTACAAAAGATTTTGATTGTCTCATTTTCACACCCGTGGAAGGCCTGTTCCAGGCTTCTCTCTTAATACATATTTGTTTTAGCAGAGTGGGGAAGACAATTATGGTAATCTGTATCCCAGCATGAAACTTTGTCTAATAAAAAAAGAAAAGAAACGGAAAGATCTGCTAAATACACATCATAAAGGCATCATCTAGATTCTTTAAAGAGCAAATTAAAGACTTCATAATTATCTGGTTAGTCTTCTGCTAAGCTGATATCTGAATGGTGGTGTGGTGAAATAGACATGTTTAATCGAAAACAAACCACTACAATTAAAAAAGAAAAACACTCTAGATGTGAGCAGCTATATATATATATATATATATATATATATATATATATATATATATAATAATGATATATTAGGTACAGCATATACAGTGGCTATAGGAAGTTCTCACCCTCCTTGGACTTTTTCATATTTTGTTGTGTTATAACCAGAAATTGTGAAGCATTTAAATTAAACTTTTCCCCCTTTGATAACCTACGCAACACTTTGAAGAGGCAAGAGATTTTTTATTGTAAAACAACAAGTGAATGAAAAATAAAAACATTGAAATGTCTTGGTTAGAGACATATTCACCCCCTGTGTCAATGCTTTGTACACCCACGTTAGGTAGCAATTTACAGCTGTGAGTCTTTTGGGGTAAGTCTCTACCAGGATTGCACATCTGGGTTTGCACCAGACATATGAGGCTTTGAATTTAGGCCAAATAATTTAAATATGCCAGATTTGTGGAGTACCTGAGCTTTGTTGACACATGGGCAGTTTCTCTCATCTCAGCCATAGAACGCTGCAGGTCTGTCATGGTTGTCATTGGCCTCTATGTGGCTTCTCTGACCAATGCTCTTCTTACCCGGCTCCTCAGTTTGAGAGGACGGCCTGCTCTAAGCAGATTCTGGGTGGTGCTGTATACCTTCCACTTCTTAATGATCGATTTGACTGGATATTCAATGCATTTGAGATCTTTTGATACCCCTCCCCACATTGGTGCCTTTCCACAACTGTTGTGTAGAAAGCTCTTTGGTCTTCTCCTTCTGGCCTTTGCTTTGAATGCACTACTCAACTGTGGGACATTACACACAGATGGACTTCATTCAGCTTACTCTGTGAATTTTGAATTCCAAAGTGAGTGTCATAGCCAAGGGGGGTGAATACTTCACTAATGAACACTTGTCAGGATTTTATTTTTAATTGATTTGCTTTTTCACTCCCCCCCACACACACATTTTATTTCCACATTGAAAATGTGGAGTAGGTTGTGTAAATCAAGGAAAAATCAATCCCATTTAATTGCATACAAATGTCAGGTTTCCACTGTTTGTTTGTTGATATACATTGAATGCATTTATCTTTATTAAAACAAAAAGAAGAAATATAATGAATTGTACAATCTCCCGGTACTACTACTACAACTACTACTAATTCTACTTATTCTACTACCTTAAACACATTTACCCTTTATACCATATTTGTTCTATGTGGACCCACAAATTATTGCAGACGTATAGTGAGTTGTTAGAGAATAAACCCTAAAATTAATGAAAAAATAAATCCCATACGTACATAAATACATACATAGCTCCATTTTATGCTCAGTAGAGCTCCATTATGAGTGTGTTTGCAGAACACCAATTTACAGAAATCTATTTACGGGAACGGGGAATGGAAACAAACATTAGTGCTGGTTTGAGACGACCTCAGAAGCCTTGCACAGCAAACCACCAAGCCTAAGAAGCACTTTATTAGCTAGGAGGGGGGTTAAGAAGAACTGGCTGCTTATTGATTGAGGTTTGCTGGATGCTTCCACAACTGCACTTTCTCTCAATTTTTAAGAGTAAATATGGGACTTTGAACTGGGGGTGCCCAGAAGCACTTTTCTGTCCAGATTCTGTGGGTTTCAGCAGGGAGCTGTACTTACGGGAAAGATCAATGAAGGGGCATTAGGAGAAGACTTGGCTACACTATCCGACCCTTATTTCCACAACAGAATTGCTGTTAAATGGACAGCTTTATTAAACCGGTGGTTTTGAAGGGAGATGGAAATATACTCTTGATTGCATTTGTTCCCAGTTAATTGCACAGTCCTCCTGCAATAATATCTCCAGCCACACAAGCATGCATAGAGCTATGAACTTCTTATTACACTGGTTTGTACTGAAGATGTTCTTCCATCCAAGTCACCATACTTTAGTCACCCATGGGCTGTTTATGCCCTTTTTTAATTGTATTATAGTGCAGAAGTATTCTGCAAGCTCACTGTGTTGTTTAATTTTAGCGTGTGGAACAGTACTAGCCTACATAATAGATACTTTTCCTTTTGCAAGATATTGTTGTCTTCTATGGTATGTTTAGCGGTACACTTTTAGCTTTTATACACCCCAGTAAAATAAAACAAATCAATGGCATAATTTTTTTAAAAAGTTATATGACAAACAGCTTGTGTTTGAGGCTTTCAAGATTCATCTGTTCTAACATCTCTGTATAACTTTATTCCACCCTAAACAATAAAAAAATAAACAGACATCTTGATGACATCACATAGTGCAGATACCTTACATTGAAATAAGTAAATTATTTGTCAAGTAATTAAAAACAATATATGCATATATATATGTGTGTGTATGTGTGTGTGGGTGTGTGTTTTAGCACATTCAGATTTTTTTTTAAATATCAACAACATACTTTAAAGAAATCATGTAAGCATCATGTAAGCATTTATCAAAACCTGAATTACAAAGAAGGGTAGCCTGCTTCATTAGAAACTCTGCAACAGATAATATTGGTAATTTGTAAGACACAATAAATCAGAAAACTTCAGTTCTGGATAATTGATTTCATTTTCTGTAATGTTTACGTGAATGTTGAGACAAGGTTTGTGGAATCCAGCATTTGCTCTTATTGTGTGCCCCCTTGACTCAGCTGGGAATGACCTTCCTTTACCATTCAGCTCATGTGAGGTTAATGGGGTTAATGGGTTGATATGCCATCCTACTTGAACAGAAACAGTGTATATAGTCTGTGGTTATGGCAAGTATAGGGTCCTGTTAATAATTTACCATAGCCTTCTGTACTGTTTTCAGAGTAAGTCAATCAAAGATCTCATGTCATATACAGTGCCTTGCGAAAATATTCACCCCCTTGGCATTTTTCCTATTTTGCTGCCTTACAACCTGGAATTAAAATAGATTTTTGGGGGGTTTGTATCATTTGATTTACATAACATGCCTACCACTTTGAAGATGCAAAATATTTTGTATTGTGAAACAAACAAGAAATAAGAAAACTTGAGTGTGCATAACTATTCACCCCCCCAAAGTCAATACTTTGTAGAGTCACCTTTTGCAGCAATTACAGTTGCAGGTCTCTTGGGGTACATCTCTATAAGCTTGGCACATGTAGCCACTGGGATTTTTGCCCATTCTTCAAGGCAAAACTGCTCCAGCTCCTTCAAGTTGGATGGGTTCCGCTGGTGTACAGCAATCTTTAAGTCATACCACAGATTCTCAATTGGATTGAGGTCTGAGCTTTGACTAGGCCATTCCAAGACATTTAAATGTTTCCCCTTTAACCAGCCGAGTGTTGCTTTAGCAGTATGCTTAGGGTCATTGTCCTGCTGGAAGGTGAACCTCCGTCCCAGTCTCAAATCTCTGGAAGACTGAAACAGGTTTCCCTCAAGAATTTCCCTGTATTTAGCACCATCTATCATTCCTTCAATTCTGACCAGTTTCCCATTCCCTGCCAATGAAAAACATCAAAATGGTGTTCTCGGGGTGATGAGAACTTAGCGTTTTCCTTGATAGCCAAAAAGCTCAATCTGACCAGAGTACCTTCTTCCATATGTTTGGGGAGTGTTTGGGGAGTGTGTGCTTATTTTTTCTTTAAGCAATGGCTTTTTTCTGGCCACTCTTCCGTAAAACCCAGCTCTGTGGAGTGTACAACTTAAAGTGATCCTATGGACAGATACTCCGATCTCCGCTGTGGATCTTTGCAGCTCCTTCAGGGTTAACTTTGGTCTCTTTGTTGCCTCTCTGATTAATGCCCTCTTGCCTGGTCCCTGAGTTTTGGTGGCCATCAGAAACATGTACCAATGCTCCTTTTGTTTTCAGCTTGATTAATACAGTCACTTGTGATCACAAAATAACAAATGCCTTTCTATTTCATTTGCTTGTGGACTCAATGAGGCACTGTAGATTGATGTATGCCATACGCAACAAGCAATTTTCAATTTTCAATTTAATTTTTAATTGATTACTGCCCATAGTGTATACAAGCAGTACTTGCCTGATATATGGTTAAACTGTGCTGTTGCATCAAAGGAAAGGCCATAGAGATGTTAGGAGTGGACACAGGGTCCTCTCTTGGCAGGTTTTTTGTGGTGCCATATTCTTTCCATTCTTTAATAATGGATTTAATGGTGCTCTGTGGGATGTTTAAAGTTTCAGATATTTTTTATAACCCAACCCTGATCTGTACTTCTCCACAACTTTGTCCCTGACTTGTTTAGAGAGCTCCTTGGTCTTCATGGTGCCGCTTGCTTGGTGGGGCCCGTGCTCAGTGGTGTTGCAGACTCTGGGGCCTTCAGAACAGGTGTATATATACTGAGATCATGTGACAGTTCATTATTTAACTAATTATGTGACTTCTGAAGGTAATTGGTTGCACCAGATCTTATTTAGGGGCTTCATAGCAAAGGGGGTGAATACATATGTACGTACCACTTTTCCATTTTTTATTTTTTAGAATTTTTTAAAACAAATTATTTTTTTCATTTCACTTCACCAATTTGGACTATTTTGTGTATGTTCATTACATGAAATCCATATAAAAATCCATTTAAATTACAGGTTGTAATGCAACGAAATAACGAAAAGGGAGATGAATACTTTTGCAAGGCACTGTGTGTATATATATATATATATATATATATATAAATAATCATCATCATCGGCTTATATCGATCTACTGCTGGATGAAGTCCTCCCCAAGATGTTTTTACTTGCTTCTATATGCAGCTTTTATTTTATTTTCCATGTCACGCCTAGAAAGTTAGTTTTCCGTATAATCTTCCCATCTTTTATGGGGTCTTCTAGGTCTTTTTCAATCTCTCGGGATGCATTTGATACATTGTGTCTGGCCCCTTGCCATTTGAAAAGTGTCACTCTTTCAGTGATTTCACACATTGTGGTTTGTTCTCGGATCCATTCATTTCTCTTTCAATCTCTTCTTGTTCTTCCAAACATACATCTTCCCATGCTACTTTATGTTTTATGTAAATCATAACAGTAAGTATATTGAAAAAAGGTGGAAAGGGATGTGCAAGAAAGATTCAATAACCTTATTTCATAGTTAAAGAATATTAAAAATCTAAATCATGTAATTAATACCCTTATTTAAACATTAACTCACAAATTACAACTTGATGTAATTGCTAGAATCTTCATCATCGGCAGACCCTGCTTCGCCGTTTAATTTCACATTTTGCAGAGTACCACGCTGCACAAATCTGTACAGCCAACCCCTGCTGGCACTGAATGCCTCGGTGTCACTACTTTTTCCTTCACTCATGGATACGTATTCAGAGACAAAGCTTCAGTTCTATTTGCAAGCATCGTTGGCAGGTGATCTGTTAGTACTGGTCATTTAATTGATTCAAAGATTAACTCGTTTCTCAACCTTATCGAAGGATTTCTTGTCATTAACGACAATCTCGAACTCACAGCAGCAGTGTTTTTCACACATTTTCTAATGTTTTTAATGGTACACAGTCGATTTGTTTAAATTGTACAGTTGAGCCATTGATGCAGCACTATTGGCGTTATTAACTTACCAAGGATTTCATTTTTGGGGTCAAAGTAGTACAGTGTACCAAGTAAATGTAAAACATTGGTCAAGTTATATGATGCACATACAGCTTTGGGAAAAATTAAGTGACCACTGCACATTTTTCTTAAATCAGCATCTCTACATGTACGGCAGATATTCCATTCCATTCATATTTTTATTTGGAATTTGGGAAAAATGTTGTCAGTAGTTTATAGAATAAAACAAAAATGTTCATTTTACCCAAACACATACCTATTTATAGTAAAACCAGAGAAACTGATAATTTTGCAGTGGTATCTTAATTATTTCCAGAGCTGTATGTGTGAACATGAAACATGAAACTGTAAATATATATATATAATTAAATACATACACACTGAAGGTGATAATTATGGGAAACCTCAATCTTACTTAAATTCAACTCTTCCCACAGAAAACAGGGGATCAGTGCTGACAATTCTATCGATTCACCATTTATGCACAGCAGTGTTCAGGTTCAGTGTTTGAGCTGGGTGGCACAAATATCTTACTTAAAATAGTGCTAATGGTTACTGCTAATGTTCAGTGCCACACTCCCATCACTCTACTGCCACCGACCCACCTCCCCTCTAGCCTAAAACTCTCTTTGCTGATCTCCTGTAGATGGCCATCAGAAACATGTACCAATGCTCCTTTTGTTTTCAGCTTGATTAATACAGTCACTTGTGATCACAAAATAACAAATGCCTTTCTTTTTCATTTGCTTGTGGACTCAATGAGGCACTGTAGATTGATGTATGCCATACTCAACAAGCAATTTTTCAATTTTACATTTAATTTTTAATTGATTACTGCCCATAGTGTATGCAAGCAGTACTTGCCTGATATATGGTTAAACTGTGCTGTTGCATCAAAGGGAAGGCCATAGAGATGTTAGGAGTGGACACAGGTTGGCCAATCCAATGTAAAGGCAAAGGTAGTGGACAAGTGTATGCCACTTGAATAGGGCAATTGGTATTGTCTTACCTAGTACCCCAAGAGATGTACACATGTACAGCTGGACTGTGGGGGATGGGTTACTAGAGATTAACAATGAAATGTCTGTGCTGCACTTAAGAAACATTTTGTTCTCTAGACACTGCGGCTCCATATCCATCCGTAAAACTCTTCTGTACACTTTGCAAGAAGCGTGGAAAAACCCATATCCTGCCTATTGTGCTACTGGCTATGCACATTTGTGGTGTTCTTAAAAATGCATTACACACTTGTGCTGAATGCACAGCTTTTGCATTGTGGCTTCAGAGACCTTAAAAAATGCTTGTGGGGAGTCTCACAGGAGAGGTGTCTGATCACTAGGGAGGGATAATCTTTTGGGGACTGGGTGGTACAGAGTGATAAGTGAATCTCGGTTTTAAGCTGTCCTTATCGTCACTGTCATAAGACATAACTCATAAAAAAAGCATTCCCACAACTTTAAGAAGGGGGATTGGCATTCTCATACAGATTGGTCTGTATGATTCTGAAAGAACCTTAAGTCAATCTATGGAAATCAAATGTTTAGGAATCAGGGGGGGAAGGGGGGATTTATGTCAGTTAAACAAGATTAGATCCCAGAAGTACAGACTGCATCTCAGTGCATCTCTTCAGCATTATAAATGGTTTCCTGTAAATTTCCAAAGCAATAAATGCCTACTTAAGTACATATTCTTAATTTGTTATTGAATGTAAAACCTGTAACAAAGTTAAACAAAACCCCTCTGACTGATTTTATTTGCCTTCTGGAAACATTTCCTTTTACGTGGTGACTTCATTTTCTTGGCCTGGTGGCAGGTTAATACTACTGTATGTAGGTCAGGCAATCAGTGGTCTGTCCCTGCAAGATGTGTGTTGAAGAAATATTTGATCCAGGTCTGAATTCAAAACAGGGAACAATCCAATGCAATCGGAAAAACATTGACTTTAATTGAAGGAACCTGCTCAGTGCTCATTCTTGGCAGTGTTTGGACCATTGCACCATGGGGCCAGCTCCACAAAGGAGTCATAAATGGTGGTATAGAGAGGTTATATTTATCTGGGACAAATCTTACAGGACAGACAAAATTCAGTGGAGAAAAACAACAACAACATTATCCTCAGGAGGAAAGGGTGTTCATTTTATTACACTGATCTGTATATTGTCTTTTGCTGGATTAGCCTCCTGAAACTATAAAACATTGGAACAGAGAGAATCTGGGTTAAAAAGCTTTGCCAGTCTCTCCGTCCGTCTTATTTCTCGTTGAATAACACTCTGTTGTGAATCGTAAAGCATTTATATAAATTCAATTTGCAAATCCTGATCTGAAGCATCACCAGAATGTGTATGTTTACTAAGTGTTGTTTTCTTTCTAGTTTAGAAACACAATGGCAAAGACATATTGTGTTGGGAGGGAGGGCAGTCCAGGCAGACCGTGTTTTTGTCTGTCTTCGCTCAGCAGTATTACCTTGAGGCTTCTGTGTTCCCAGGTGCTGCTCAGAAATTTGACCGCCAGCAGTAAAGAACCGCCAGGGAGTGTTAACTTCACACCCCCCCTGTCACACTTCACAAAACCTGCTGTCACTCAACGCCAACCTGTGTGGCAGCCTTGGCATTAATGGAGACACTGAAATCTTCTGGCGGCATATTTATCTGATCCTTACATGAGGAAAGAGTAGCCAGAGCCCTTTTGTCAACCTCGTCTAATTTGCGAGGGTCTGGCTCTATGATCGAATCAATTTCCCATCCCTGTTTCTTGTGGCTAATTTTAAATAAGTTAGGGCTTGTATTTAGAGAGAGCGAACTGTTACCAAGACCAGCACGCAGGAGTTAAGAGGTGGAGAGCCTCCGTTCCCCATCTGCGCTGCTGGAATTGGTGTCACATGTGCTTTAGCTCGGCAAGGAAGAATGTTAAGTGCTGTTTAAACGGTGGCATGTCAAGGCCGTACTTCTTGCTGGTAATGAAAAAAGACAGGACAACAAACAAAAAGGAAGATTTAGCACAAAGGAATCTGTGGATCATTATAATAAGAATGGGACACATTTGGCTACAAGCAAAACACAGCTTTCACACAGCGGCTTTGTGTGAAATATTTGTAGCGTGCAGTTTTCAATTTGAGTGCTTTACATTTCGACACTCATATGCAAGATATTGGAAAGTAGAATGTACATGTATTAGGTGGGTTTTTTTCTTGGAAATTATTGCAGGATAAAAATATATTGGCTAATTAACGATGACAGGAAATCAGACAGTTATCCAGAGTGTATGCTGGCAAAGAAATGTACACATATGACAAGCACATGTGTGTAGTCTCTGAGATTTAGCAAGGGTAGCCGGACTACACTTCCCAGAAGGCAGTGGGTTTTCTTCAGATGGCCACCAAGCGCAAGCTGTTGGGTTTGAAAGGTCAAGTCTGTTCACAATAAAAGAAAAGTGTATTTATAGGGTGAGACATCCGTGGACAGTGTCTGTTTCACCCGACAGACTTAATACTGCTACTAGAGAGGGAGTTGTCAGTACATTATTTAACTATCTGACCAGTCGACAGGGCTGAGGGTTCTACGGAGTTGTTTTGACTGGTGTGCTATTTTTTTTTTGGTTTTCTAAAATGACGTGTACATGAGTACATTCAAGCCTGTATTCTTCAGTGTATAAGGGCGTAACGTACACAACATGGAAAAGCCAAGCCACCCTGGTGAATCAGACAAAACTACAGAGAGAAATATTTCATAGCGGCTCAGTGTACACAGCTGCACACTCGTTTCTTACAGTTTGGATTTGAGTACGAATAAGAAGATGCCACTAAGTGAAAATGCATGAATGACATATTAATAGTGTAATTATACCCAGCGCTTGCCTTTTCTATGTAACTGAGACCAGGAACATGCAGCAAAATGTAAAATCGTGCAATACAATGCATGCAACTTTTCAGAGCTTTTCTTTTGATAACATTCATATTCAAATAGATGCCATTATGAATCCGTATTAAGTTATAAGGAGCATCTTATTGAGAACCTCATGCAAATCCATCTGGAGAGAATTTAGACAGAAATTCATATCCTCCGAAGGTGTTCCATGTCGGAACAAATTCAAATATGTGTGTTCTGAACTGGTTTCATGTTACATGAGTTTGTAAATATCAATACAATTCAGAGATTCCATTGGCTGGGGTCAGTCTTGCTTCCATTACAATACAGCAAATTGGTTTTGATTAATTCGATGAAATTACTTGTAATTGTAAAATGTAATTGGTTCAATTAGGCTATTTTGGAAATAATCAAACAGAAAAATAAATACATATAAAAAAAAGCCTAATGACATACATTGAAATTGATATAAATGCACAGCAGGCCTTGATTTTAAGCACAAAATTATCCAAGTGTCTGATGCATTTAATTAATTATTTCAATAGCATATATAATTGCCTTTTGTGTTATTGCGTGTATGCTTGCCTTAATATTAATGACATCAGATTAACATGAGTGTATTTTGGTACTGAAATAATAAATTAAACGCATCAAATGCACTTTGATAATTGTGTTGTATGTATATATATATATGTATATATGTATATAGTCATGTGATAAAATTAATAATTTCCATTGAGATGGGATGAGACCCAATATAAGCAACAAAATAAAAATAAAAACATGGAGACAGACAATCTGATTTCAATCAGATTCAGTTAGTCTAGTTTGGGATGTAATCCCATTGATTATATAGTATTTTTAGTTAGAATCTGGCAATACACAAGTGAAAATAATGCTCAGTAGTCAAGTAGCTTTGAAGCAATGGGCTTCCATGGGTTACAGTTCTCTCAAGTGGTTTTCTGTAAAAAAAGAAAGAAAGAAAGTGCTCAACATACTATCATGAGGGACTAATGTGATTCCTACATGTTCCAAAGGAGGCTGGAAAATACCTGAGATGTTATCTCTTAAATCCATGGAAACTGTCTCCACAAAAAAAAAAAAAAAACCCACACACATATTTCACAGATGTTTAAAGATCAAAATGGACCATGACATTGACATATACAGTGCAAAAACCTGATTACCCTCCACATCAGAAATAGTTTTCCAAAAAGCCTGTTTACATTTTCCCCCTTCCAGCATTTTCCTTGCAAGAAAAAGCTGCCTGGATTTTCTTTTCCTTTTTTTCTAATTCTACCACACACCCCAGAACCACATTTTAAATGAGAAAGCCCCTTCTTTGTCAAATTGATAATTGTTTAGTAGTGTGGAAGAAATCATAACTGACAGCTGTTTGTCGGGTGTTATGTCTGGTGTTAAAATAGTTCTAAAAAGGTGCTTAGTTGACCTGGGTTGCAGATATTTATTCCTCAAATATCTACAATACTGTATTACTTGTATTCAATTACTCCTTGTTTTTTAGTGCAATACAAAAATGTGAAATGCTTGCATGATTTAAGAACAGTATTTCCTCAGAATTTTCCTTGTAAAGACTTGAGGCTGACTTTCCTTTAAGGGTAATAAAGGGAAAATACGGGACACCTTTGTTTGCTGACAGAGGTAACAATAAGGTATTTAGCATCAACAGTATTAAAGACGTATTCTGTTTTATTTGACTTATGTATGAATAGCATCAAATTACTGGGTTCGTTTTGTGTTATTATTAATGAAACTATACTCAACAATATTTGATTTCAGTTTGTTGAACACTGATTTAGCATAGAGAAAACTGTAAAAGTTGATTGAGTTAATAGAGGGGATTGTGTATGCTTTCAATCAATTGCACCATTGCGCCCAGAATAAAAGAAAAGACAACATTAACTTTTCTTATTGTTTTTACCAAAATTATACTTTTACCTTTGAAGTATTAACTGTGAAATACACTTCTTATAAGACATTTCATAGCACTAATAACTGTGCTTTACACATTTCACTTCAGTGTTTTGTTTTGTGTGCTCAGCAAGTGGGTGTTCTTACAGACAGTATAGTTTACAAAAATAGTTGAATACATTACATTATTTGTCATTTAGCAGACGCTGTTATCCAGGGCGACTTACATGAATAGTTCTTAATTCGGTTGTAAAGGATCATGTTGTGATATAAACTAGAGGGAAACCTACACCATGTGTTAAATTATTATTTTTTCAGTGCTCACCATTTCACCATGTCAGGCTAGGACATGAATCGTTTTTTCGGACTACATTACCTTTTTATAGTAGTTTTACAGACAGAATAATGTAATATAGTTTTTCCTCCTGTCCATTTCCCCTCACAAAAAGGTTTGCAGATTACTCATAGTATCTGTTCACTTATGTTTTATTGCTTTTTTCCTGACATTTTTATGTTCTGCACATATATCATCCCACAAACCTTAACTTACAATTATATATTTATTTTCCTCCTTTGTCCTCTTGTCTGTAGTAACACAGGCACACAGAAATACTAACTGAATCGTGGTGGGTAGGGATAGGTCAGCTTGCTATTCATGCAATCAAAAATCTGTTGACAACTTGAGATGTCAATTAGTGACACACTGCCAATTTGTATTGTCAGTCTGACTTGACAAGGAAGAACAATGCCAAAAAGAGAGCTCAGGTATCTCTGGCCTGACAATTCCTAGTATTTTCTTTGTACGCTAATTGTATGTGAGTTATGCCATTCCTGAGTCGGTCCCCCAGAAATGGAATGAATCCCTGTTAGCCTTTGTTTCTGGGGTGTTCAGTGACACCATCGAGAGCTTGTAGGAGTGGATGCAGTGTGGGAACAGATAGAAGGCATTTGGTAATCAGATATCTATCGGCAGTCTGCTTTAACAGTCAGGTGTGTATTTTGAAGTCTAAATTAATAGTCTGCTTTTGCGCCCCGTAAATAAAATCACCCCTTATTAAGAAACGGAAACTGAACCTCTGTGCATCTCAGGCATTCTCTCCAACCATCTTTGACTGTTAATGAGCCCATCATTTTAGAATCACTTCAATTCACGACTAGAGGTAGCAATTCTGCCACAGAAAATGTGTTCTGATTTGGAGAAATTATATTATTCATGCAACCCCCTCCCCAATAAAAAAGACTTGTGTTGATAGAGAATGCTTAAAGTAACACACAATGATAGGTCCATGGACTAGATAGAGCTATCTTTAGAGGATTGATTTCCCATATAGACAGGCGCTCAGCTACATTTATATTCCATGCCTGTGGCTCATTGACCCTCAGTTCTCCTTTGATGTGGCAGGCAGAGGCTCGGAAACAGGCTAGGGCTTCGAAAGCAGGCAGAATAATATGGAAAAGGTGAAATATTGTGCGATGAAGGAGGAGGAGGTGGTGGTGCTGGTGGTGGGGTTCTGTCGGGGTGGAGGGAGGGAGAAGATAGAGGTGGCGGAGGTTGTGTGGTGGGTGGGTGTAAAGCGGGGAGTGGTGCAATGTGATGAAGCTATCATCTGCCAGTGTCGCGGGCGCAGAGTCACGGAGAGGAGGAGGAGGAGAACAGGGCAGCAGCCACGGAGCGGGTTGATAGAGACGTCAGCACCGCTCCAGTAATCTCCGGACGTCTGGTCCCAGCGAGGGGTGAGCTTGCCCCCCCCCCCCCCGCCGCCGGCCCCAGCGGCGTGATGGGGAGGACCACCCTGCCAATGAAACCGGAGGGGGGGGGACTATGCTGTACATTTCAAAAGCTGACGGGGGGGTTGGAGTATTCTTCCTCCGAAAAAAATTAAAGAAAATCTCCATGGAAATTAGCATGAAACTCTTTTTCTAATCTCCCGCTTTTCACAGCCGATAAGGGTCAATGCTTGCAGTTCTCCAGCTCTCCCTTCTCTCTTTCTCTCTCTCTGCCTGAATGTATTATTCCCTCTCGATTTTTTTTCTCCTTTTGCTTTTTATATACTTCATCTTCCAGCTTTCGCCTCCCCTAAATGACCCCCCCCCGCCCTTGAATACACACACTATTTACCTCATTGTGCAACTTTCTCTGTTGCATTCTGTTTAAAAATAACCATTTACATCAAGGGAAATGTTAATCAAGAAAGAAAGGGAAAATATCTGACCTGTGACACTGAATCATGCTCTTTTAGGGCTTTGAAACCAAGGGCAAGATTTCCTAAAGATCTTCTAACTAGACTTGAATTTCTCTTCGCTCTCCTGCCACCAGATCGATGGATCACTGTGTTCTACATAATATGTAATTCAGAGCTTTGATTAGTGCCTTATCTGAAAGACAGTGTCTTTCACAGACAAGATCCCTCACAGAGCTCTCTGTTATGAAAGGGAGCATTTAATAAGTACAAGAAGCCTCTTCCATCTCCTACTCTTGTTTTCCTTCAAAATCCTTTTTGTAAGCACTGTAGTCAAAAAATATTTGACATCTTTCATTGTAGACACAGGATTCATTACATTCCACAGCTTTTTTTTTTTTACTGTTGTAGGAACTTTTTCTTCTCTTTTGTTGAGCTCCAAATGAATTTTCCATCCCTTTGTTTAGATTTATTCTTCTAAATAACAGAAATTCATAACCAATCTCTTGCGAAATCTGCCCCTTTATGACTACAATTTAATTAACTGATTTGATACAGCCTCCTGTTCATTGGTGAAAGCATTTGTAAGAAAAGCTGTGATGGACTTGTTAAGTTAGGGGAAATTGTGTTTCACTTTCAAATTCAAGTTCACTTTCTACACATTCTGTAGAAGCTGGGGTTTCAAGTAGTTTGTTGCTTGTTGTTTTACTTAGTGGTAAAGCTTTTTGGCCTTAGTCAATTAACTTTTTGGCCTTCGGCATGATTATCAACAAATCATACATTTTGTCTTTTGGGGCTTTTGCAGAGCATGCAGTCATATCTCATTGAATGTAACGCACATCCCTGCTTTTTTCCCTTGCCTTGAAGACGAAAAGGGATACAAATAAATATATAAATAAAGCAATGCCTAATAAAGAAACGTACCTCCTCTCTGATATCAGTGCGTTTTGAGTGATAAGAATGAGGTGGAGTGAGTGACGACATCCGCTAGTGTATTCTTTAAAGGGGTTTTTTCCCCACTTTTTTTTTCTCTGCTTCATATTTGGAAAACTCTCGAGATAATTAGGCCTCGAGAAAAAATGACTTAAGGGAACATTAGTCTTCAACAAGCCGACTGAAGCTGATGAAAGCTGGAGCCTAATCAAGAGATGAGAATTTGATCATGCTTGATGACAACTCGATGGCTGCTAAAAGAAGTTGAAGTTAGTGTTGTATTAGCCTTGAGTGGGGCCAACAGGTTGTTGAAATGCCGTGACATTAAAGTAGTGGCACTTTTCAAGATGGCACTGAGCACTAGCTTTCAGACCCTCTGAAGAGCTACCCAAAGTTTCCCATCGCCTTTCTGAAGTGTGTCATTGAAGGACAAGGTGACTGTGATGACTGCTTCTATCAGTAATATTAGCCATAGAATCACACACACACACACAATCACATTTTTATGATTACCTATTATATTCCACAACTTACAAGGCACAAAATGTTTTTCCATTGCTCTCTTGCAGTGTATCGAATGATATCTGTCGAGAACATATATATACTTTACCATTACATTTGTACTTGTTGCTCATTGTTTGGACATAGTTATTATTCACTCCTGGTTAAAAAACAATATTAGCAGACGTGATGAATAAATAAAACCAGGTACAAGTTTCCCACAGGACTTCCAATTCAACTTACAAACCTCAGAGTCTTGTGTGATCGTCTGTCTGTGTCAGGCCCCACATTATGTGTAAGGTCAGTGTGCTTGTGTTTCTGTTTGTTGGTTGTGCATTTGCTTTTCATCTCTCTATCAAGACTTCTTGTTTTCATATGGCGTCCACTGTTAAATATTATGTGTCAGCTAATGTGTAAGTTCAGGAGACATAGTGCCACAGTAAGGCTTCTTAGGCATGACTGATAAGTATGGCACAGCGACACATAAAGTCTTTGGAGAGAATTAAAGGTCTCTAGAGTAATCACAGAAATTGTTGTGCCTTTATGAAGGCCTTAATCAATGTTCAGCTATGCCAGGCTGTTGTTTTTATTGATATAATTGCTGTGTGTATTTGTTTATTTTTTATGTTAATGATTCTTTCAATCCACCCTGGAGAGTACACCGTTTCCTATAACTAGCTCTGTGGCACAGTGGTGCCCTACCTGTCTGCCTGTTGATTCTTATTTTCTCACATCTCTCTGAATTACATGAAAATAATAACACACTTTACGCCTCAGCTGTGAACTACCTTGTGACTAGTTTACTTTACAAACTTCTCTCTCTCTCTCTCTCACTCTCACTCAGAAAGGTGCTGCAACAGTTTTTTTTCCCCCTTAAAACTTCTTGTACATAGTTTGAAAAAATCTATACACCTTACACCCAAGCAAACCAATAACATAACTCCAAATGAAAAGATAACTAATAATAATTAGAACAATCTCTCCTTCTCATATATATATACACATATTATTTTTGATATATCACATAATAGAGAAAGCATTGTCATTTCCCCAATTCATTTTATTCTCGATTCCTCTGTTTAAAACTTCAACAAGTCTTCAACAACAACCACAAATCCCTACACAAAACACCTACTCTGTTTCAAATTTGAACCCCAACCCTTCGATTTCCGCTAACCTTAAACCCATCCCTAGCCCAGACTGTACAAAACAGTGCTGCCGTGTACAGCGTGAATAAGCTCTGGATGTCTTTATACCCTGTGTATGTTTAGACACATTAACAATACAGTACTGCAACTAAACAACTAGAAAAAAACGGAAAAAAACTCAACACCTTCGTCTCTCACAAAGCCCCCGCTCTGAAAGCACGTTTCAGCAAAGGGGAAAAACATGTATGGAAGGATTTATTTTATCAGCACTGCAGTATGATAAAAAAAGTTGTCTTCCTGGAATAAATAGAAGGGAGGGGGAAGAAGAAACAAATCACAGCAACGATGTTAATGTATTCTCTTCTCCTGTAAGCTTGAAACGAAACGAACAACAAAGTGTTTGATTTCTTTGGAAAGTTTCACTTTCAAAAAAATGCAGGAAAAGAAAGTTGCAGTGAGTTGGTCTCCAAGTGAAGTCTGCCCCCCAGGAGAGCCCATCTTTCTCCTTGCCTTGTGCCTGTCAGATCCACACACTGTCTTCTTGTAAGATGTGTCCAATATGTACTGAAACACAGGGGCTTAGCAGGTAGCGATGGCTCCTAATGATGCCAAATTGCACTGAAGCCTACATTTTCCCCTTTGGGCATATTATGATAGTTCAAAACCAGGCTCACAGCCAGCACAAAGGACACAATTAAGGGTATCTGATACTGATGTGTGCTCTTTGATTTTCTTCCCCCCATCTTTCTTTTTATATGGTGAATTATTTATTACCTAATTTGTTGTCTGGATATTAATACTGTCACCTCACTGGTATCTCAGCATTCATCTGGATGGTTTTAACTTTTTTGTTGTTGTTTCGTTTCGTTTGATCACATTGTTTTTTTTGCTTTCCTTTTGGTGTGTTTGCTTGTTTTCTTCCTGCAAAAAAATGAAAACACCACCAAAAAATACAACCCCCCACCAAGTAGTGTGGTTATTGTCACATAACAATTATAGTATTCTCGTAGCACTAGGGAAAATGACAAGTTATTTTTCTACAGAAGCTCCTCGTGATATTTGTGTGCGTGTGTGACTGTGTAGACAGATCTTGTTTTTGCTGCTATAACCTGTCACTCAGCACAGAAAGTTTGGCTACTGCAATGTTTCCTTTTTCCTTTATAATGATGTCGGTGACATTCAAAAACCTGCCAATCCATACTTTTTAATTGTCAATACTGAATCTACCCCGAAATGCAATGTTCCCATTTACAGTTACTTTTATGACATGATGTCAATACAAGGGTGGTCAAAGAGATTTAGCATAGAAATGGCTTGAATATGGAGGTACAAGAATGGACAACAGCATATCAATATTTGTCCATAGCTATCATGGCGCACTTTGCAATATAACTATGCCAGTACATTTCATTTTCAAGCACTTTTACTTAAACTGAACATTTTTAGAAATGAATCTGATTAGTTTCTAAATGTGTCTCCTATGTGACGTATCACTTCAGTTTTCAACTGAACATCGTTCATGAGTGTTCTTATTTGTAATGTATGCATTCCTAAAAGTTGTAGGAAAAGTATTGATAAAGATAGTGGCAGCACAGGGACACCATTGATAGTTGGCCAATGGCTACTGAAGATGCATTTCATATCATTTTAAAGGTTTAATGCAATTATAAACACATACAACTGCAGATACTTACAAGCATACGTAAAGCATAAGCACTCTCAAATCACTATTTGGTACATAAATATAAATTGTCATTCCACTGAACATGAAGAGGAAATCTGACAAACAGCTTTCAAAGCATGGACATCAGGGTAGTCTGTGATCTTAATGCTGGCAGATTTGGAGCGAATGAATGGAGCCAACAAGTTCAAAACTGTGAACTTAGAATCGGAGCCTACCAGCCAACAAATTCACAAATGGGAAATCGGCACAAGGATCTGTGAGCCAGCAAATTCAATTCAGTGGAACCCAGAAGGGATCATGATCTCGGCAAGATGTATAACACGCAGGCTCCAGAATGATACACTAATTGGGTCAGATCCTGGTGCCTTTTAAGTATTGATGGCCGTAGCTCCTCAGCATCAGTGTAGTTGGACTTTTAAGTCCCCTAATTCCAGACCTCACTGTGCTTTCATCTCCACACAACTGGATGGCATTGTGAAAAAAGGTGGAGAGGGGGGTACAATTCTGCACGAGCTCTTGAATGTTTAACGTGTTCTATGTGGATTTCAAACACATCTAATGATCTTTATCCCCCCCACCTATTTTATTATTATTATTAAAGCTGCAAAAGGTTTGTTTATTGTTTGCTCTTCTGGGCTCCTCTGTCTTTAAAAGCCAAACAGAGACCCTTGTGGTGAGGTGGTGAGGTTCAGGTTTGGTAATTGTTGAAGGTACATTCTAATACAGCCAGCTTTATAACGCAGGTCTTAGGAGTAATGTAGTACGGCCTTTCTATTATGATGTATGCTGATTCATAGTGGGCGGGGGGGGGGAGGATAGGAGAGAGAGACTTGCAGTTAATTAGAGAGGCGTGCAGACTCTGCATATTGAAGTGACAGGCAGCAGAAACGTGTGTTTCAGCTTTTAAAACCTTTTTAACCTCTCTGAAAACCTTTTCTTCCATTGCATGAACATATCTGTACTCTAATTAAGCTGAAGGCTGAATTCCCCTTATTTCTCTGCTTACTTGGTCAAAAGGAAAGTATACAGAAATGAATTTACTTATATACAGTTAGGTCCATAAATATTTGGACAGTGACACAATTGTCACCATTTTGGCTCTGTACACCACCACAATGGAATTGAATAGAAACAAAATGTACTTTAAGTGTAGACTTTTATCTTTAATGTGAGGGCACTTACATCCAAATTGGGTGAATGGTGTAGGAATTACACCAATTTTTAGATGTGGTCCCCCAATTTTAGGGGCTCAAAAGTATTTGGACAAACTTACATAATCATGAATTAAATTGTGAGTTTCAATACTTGGTTGCAAATCCTTTGCGGTCAATGACTGCCTGAAGTCTGGAACCCATAGACATCAGCAGATGCTGGGTTTCTTCCCAGGTGATGCTCTGCCAGGCCTGCACTGCAGCTGTCTTTAGTTCCTGCTTGTTCTTGGAGCGTTTTGCCTTCAGTTTTGCCTTCAGCAAGTGAAATGCTGCTCAGTTGGATTCAGGTCAGGTGACTGACTTGGTCATTGCAGAACATTCCACTTCTTCACCTTAAAAAGTCTTGTTTTCACTGTCCAAATATTTATGGACCTAACTGTCTGTTAGGAATAAACCATATTATACAGTAATATCTTTTTGTTTTACTATTATCAGTTAAAAGAAAAACTGAAATCTGGAATGTTAACCTGTACATATGTTTTTTTTTTAAGATTAAGTTATTTAGTTAAATAATAATAATACTTACTAATACATACAAAATAAAAACATGTATAATAACTATGATAATAATTTGTATTATTGTTATTATTAATAATAATAAGAAGAAGACAACGAAGACAGTACAGTCATACAATAATATAAACTCAGTTACATTACAAGAATTTCAACCACATCAAAACAAGAACAAAACACTGCACTATGTGTATGTATGTGTTCAGTTACAAGATTCAAGTAAGTTATAGGCAATATTTGTTATATATATAATATTTCAGTTATTTACGTGTTACTTAAAAAAGTGGCGAGATTATGGTTAAATGAAGATACAAATACTGACATTATGCAAGATATATTATAAGAACCTATAAAGAATACGGTAGCATATACAATATTAAGCAATTACACATCGATTGAATATATATATTTAAAGTGGGGTTTTAATTCAATTTAAAAGCCGCATAATGTTGGTAAATAATAATCGATACATTTAAATATTTTAATTATGCTATATGTTTTAGGCAAGTTAAATACTAATGTTTTCTGATGTTACATATAAGTTCATATTGCTATAGAATATCATATAAAAATGATGAGAAAAGCTTTCTTATTTGTAAAGAAATCATATACTTTTTATTACTATCTGGAACGAAACTGGTCACACTGCTATTGGTCCCATTCATAATATTAATTTTACTTTGTTACCGTTTATATGAAGGTTATGTAATCAATTTCAAAATACAAACGACCTGCCATAATGTGTACACGAAGGATGTTAATTCTGTTTTGAGGCGTATAATGACATATATTTAGAATTATGTGGAAAATAACTGAATTCGTGTGCTGAACTATATTAAACTCATTATTAAATAATAATAATAATAATAATAATAATAATAATAATAATATGAATGGGGAGGATGTGTATTTATTGTGAGGAATATAGCACAATGTTTGAAATGTGTTTTCATGTGTTTGACGATCATTTTGTTTAAAAGAAGTACAATACATATTTATGCAACTAAAATCCTGTAAGAAATCCCGTTCATTGTCATGTTTTGTAACATTAAATTCAAATATGGTTTTGTTGCAACATTTCAGGATAAAGATGTGTTGCAGGTTTTTTTTTTAATTATCATTTCAATAACATTAACACCTAAATACACACTTTATCTTAATAAATAAATAATAATACAATGTAAATACATTCTACATGAATTGATCAAACCTTTTAAAAGTCCTTTATAGAGTGAACTTCATAGGTTACCTGCTTGTGCGATTGTTGCGATTCTACAAGTTATAGATAGATGGCGCTGCACTCAAAGTAGAGCAACAGACCTATAGGCCTCTCTTACTTCCCTCTGGGTCTAACTCCTATTATCCGCCTGTAAATTAACTTGTCAATTTATCAATCAACACCATCTTGATTTTCTCCCTCCCGTTCTGAATTTGCCTCATAAATAACTGGGAGCTCCATGTTTGTTAGTATTGTGAATGAGTTTATTATCACTTAGATGACTGCTATGAATCACAAATGCTGCCAGGAGGTTGATAAGAAGAAAGCGGACATGTTAACAGGGTGTAAGCGTTTTTTTCCCCTTCTTCTTCTTCTTCTTCTTCTTCTTCTTCTTCTTCTTCTCATTGGCAATGATGGGCCCTGAAAATACGTTTTTTCTCTTTTAGGAATGGACATATTTCAACTGAAGTGT
Source organism: Amia ocellicauda (assembly GCF_036373705.1). Lineage (NCBI taxonomy): Eukaryota > Metazoa > Chordata > Actinopteri > Amiiformes > Amiidae > Amia > Amia ocellicauda. The sequence continues at coordinate 35,228,632 of NC_089853.1, forward strand.
ACATAAAACCACATACTCCTCACCTGTCACCAGGTTCCAACACTGCCTGTGCTGGGCGCAGCTCAAGAAGTTTAATAGTCACAATTAATCATTAGAAAATAAAAGGCGTTATCATCATCTTTGTGATTATTATTACTAATAATAATGTAGCTTACATTTCACACATACTATCATTGGAAAAGACGGTGTTGCAGATCTACAGTAAACTTTTACTGTATGTTTCTCCAACAAAACAATTTGATTATTAATATATATATATATCATACCATATGTATTGCTCCATTTAGTTACTTCTCATTACAAATACTGAGGATATTAAAAAGTTAGCCTGGTACTGCCATATGTCATAATTTATGAAAACTAAATGCTGTTTGTTAGTGGCTTAAAACCTAATAATAATTCCCGTTCATTGCTCAAAATGAGAAATCTCAAAACATTTTTTAAGCATGTTGTTATTATTGCTAGTAGTCAATCCATTATAATAATAAAGATCAGTATTACAGTTCTTTATTATTACGGGCAGTAGTGGTTGTATTTTTTAGTTGTTGGCAATACATGTAATAACATAATAGTTTGGTTTTATTAGGTGTTTTATATATATATATATATATATATATATATATATATATATATATAGTTAATCTATAGAATTTTGGTATTAAAGCCTCACATGAAGTGAATTATTTTGAGAAACCATATACAGAGAATATATATATATATATATATATATAGATAGATAGATGTGTGTGTGTGCATACATATATACTGGCAGAAGTAATCTTCGGAGTGTCTCAGGGTTAATCAGATAAATTTGTACTAATTTCAAGGCACAAAGAAAGTAAAATAAAAAAGTAGATTTTCAAATATACATTTTTTGCTGCCATTACATTTAAAAGGATGTTTGACAAAGAACGCATTGGAGGTTAACCTGCTTGGGCACAAACGCACATTGTGCAGAAAAGCTTTTTTGAACACAAATAATGAGTTAACATGTATGTCTTTTTCAAGCATTCACACAGAAAATAGCTGTTTTAATATGATTTGAATAAGCCAATGTTCTCTACCATACTGTATGCCTGGGACATCAGTGCTGTGAGACATTTCAGAAAGGGAGGGTGAAATCTGTGTTTGCACACTCGGCATGCTACAGTACAACAATAAGCACAGAACCACTTTTTATCTTTAAATGGGTAATAATATGATAAGCTAAACTAGGCCCTTAAAAAACCCTACTAAGTGCAAATGAGACTGAGGGACCCCAATTGCCCTGATTCATTCTGCTTTTCTTTTTTTTTTCTTCCCCCCCCCCCCCCCCCCGTCTCCTTTATTTTTCTCAGTTCACATTATTAGCCTACACATGACTGCATAATATAAAAACTAGGGAGGGAGGTGGACAGAGTGAGATAGGTGCCCCTTGAATAGAGGGAAGGAGTTCTCTTTTTCATTTGTTGTTATTTGCAAATGGTTTTATTGTAAAAGGTGGCGATTGGAGGAGGGAACGCTCGCGGGGAGAATGGTGGTGGGTCTTTTAAAACACACAGACAAAAAGAGGGTAGGGGGAAAAAATAAAGGGACACAACATCTGGTAATTAGTTTCAGCAAGCTTAGTCTAACGATGTAAGCAGATTACTTTCCAACACAGAGAGCTGGCGAGGTGGGGGAAGAAAACCTTGTAAGCCGGTCCTGATAACCAACAAGACTATGTGTTTTGCTGCCAACACCGTGCAGACCAGGGTGACTCCTGCATATCTCTTAAGCTGGCTGGGCGTGATCACAGTGTGCACTTGTTTCTTTACTCCTGCATTACAACTTCTTAGGCTAGAGGAGATATTCAGCTCCTACTTCACTTTCCCCCAGCATTGCTGCAAGTCTGTTTAGCTGCTTCAGGTTAGACAGTGTCTTTTGCTGGTAATTCCCAAGGTTGGAGCCATGCGGGCCTGATTACTGAAAACAGAGCACTATCTGCTCCCTGACTCAGCAGGAAGCTGGTCTCAGAGAGGAAAGGTTGAACACAGAGCCGGGAAGGCGAGGACCTGCGGTACACTTGCCTCCAGATGTGATGGCACTGCAGCTTAGTGTTCATTGTGAGGAGGCTGCCAACAAACAGAGAGACAGGGATTTTTTTTCATTCCGACTAGGAGCGATCGATTTCCAACAAAAGTGGACACCACACCGTTACCCTCACCTCAATTAATCTTCTCCCTTCACACTGTTGCAGTGCAACGCTGGCCGAGGTCAAAGTACTTCACTTAATTTGTATTTGTGTTTGATGTGTGAAGTAGAATTTGCCTGACTAAAACGTACAATAAGCCAGCGAAATGAGGATGCACCAAACTTCACTCGTATTATAACAAGCTCTCCTGGTTAGCAAAAAAGGGTCCTGCAAGGCTTCTCTAATCTAGAAGCAATGAACTGGTAGTGTGTTTATACTCCTGCGATGAACCCCAGTTCCTAAAATTGAAAATATCAATGCATTCTAGGGCGTTCTAGGGTATTATTGCAGTTTTAGAAATGTCTCTGTCTTCTTGTGTGTCTTTGTTTATTCTTTTTGAAGAAGCACATTTAGACTTTGTGCCATTTCTTTTTACCCTATTAGAAACCCATTTGCAATGGCCCATTGTTATCCCACTGGTTGCCACTGTAATCCCGGACTAACCTGAAAGCAGCTAGGCAGGCACCTCCTGTGGGCCGTGCTGTCAGCCGGGGCGATTGTGTTCTTTGCACTGCAGGCTGGGAACAGACTCACCAGTGCTTCGGTGCCAACTGGAGGGGAGAGACAGACTGCACTGACACCACAGTCACACCTCTCCTTGCCAACTGTGTCCCACCCAGTCCTCTTTAATATAATCACTGGAGACTGAAATTGGTTTGTCTCAGATTAGCAATCTCACACATAGTTCTTGTGAATGATATCACAATCAGTAAGACAGAAAGACCTTCCTTATCTCCACATTGTCCTAACCTCCAATTATTATGATTATGAGTATGAATATGCTGATGATGATTATTATTAGTAGTAGTATTATTATCATCATTATCTATTTTCTGCTTACTTGAACTACCTGTTACTATCCCTCAATAGAGTCCTACATGCATTTTGTACTTGCTTAGTTAATTTTATTGCAGTTAAAACCACATTTATATTGAATCTTCTTGCTGTTATTGTATGATATTTCCTGAAATGTGTATATGTTTTTTAAAGCTGAAGGTCACCCTGGGTAAGGGTGTTTGCTACTAATAATGATTATTGGTGACCTCCACTGGTACAGGAGTGCAATATAATCTGTAAACAGTGCTGTATTTACATTATACAATATAACAGAAGAGCCAGTGCCCGGGTCCAATGAGTCCTACTGGAATGACAGTGAACAAAACGCAAAGCATGTACAGTGAATGGAGTGTAACTTGTCCACACATCAGTCTACATATACATACGAGTGCATGCAAATACATTTTATAATGGCTTCTGTGACAAACATCAATGTATATAACAGACAAGCACAGAACAATTTGAGGGACATTTGTTGCTTCAGATGGAAAGTGTTTGGGGGTGTAGGGGTTAAACCAACCTTTTTTTATCCCTCCTTCTTTTTCTTTTAATTCCATGTCTCCAAGTGACGCTGGCATGTTACTTGGCTGCCCCACCTCACCTCAGCTGCAGTATTCAATGATTAGGTTTCTGATTGTAATTCCCATCCCCACAGAGCATCTGGGAGAGGCTTGTCAGCTGGGAATGGGGCTGCCGTAGCATGGCTAGGCGAGCACAGAAGAGAAAAAAAATATATAGATATATATCTATTTATAAAAATAAAATTAGATAGTGGAGGGGTAGAACAGATGATTTATCCACCATTATTATCAGCATCGTTTCTGTCCTCTTTATTGCCAGAAGCCGCAAGAATATTAAACCATGAGCTCCCAAGGATCCATCCTTTCTCCTTTGGCCTACAGTTCAGTGTGTGCTGTGAGGACCTCTCTGTGGAATACGACACTGCGTTAGGAGGCAGTCTTATGAGAAATTAAGTACATTTTTGGAGGCTTGGGACAGAAGCTGTGGTTGATATCTGAAAGGTGGTACTGTAAACTACGCCGAGAGATAAAAGTCACTGTTCAGGCAAGATCAAGACCTCCTCATTTTCTTTTCCTCGCTGATATTGGTAGAGGTGTGGAATGGGCCGCTTTAAGTAAATGAAGGAGAGTCCTGCACAGAGGAAGAGCCTATTGCACCCAAACTGTCTCTCCATCAGACAATTACAGGGCTCAGAAAATGCACATTTGAGGTGGGGGGGCGTTTGCGGCGGTACATGTCGCAAATTGGTTAAGCGTCTGTAAAGGCATCAGGAAAGTGGAACAGAACAAGTGTCGGTTTGATTTCCTTCTGCACAGCTCTGGTAGCCAGCTGAGGTGTGAGACTAAATATAGAAGATAATTTGTGTAATAACCTGTTTAAGCTATATTCAGGTGCTGGTTCTCTGCTTGTACAAAAAGGGCACCTGGCATGGGGGGAAAATGTGTAAGGTATAATTAGTTCTTTGCCTTCACATGCTCCTGATTTGGAGGGGGAGCCAGGGATTTTGCAACTGGGGCTAATGCCTATTTTACCGCTTAAAGCAGCAGACTCCCTTTATCAAGCACGGTGTCTATGAGGACGAGCTGACCTTTTTGGTGATATATACTGCAGCAAAGGAGGCCCACTCTGATCCTGAAGAGACAACCTAGAAGCGGTACAGGATGGGTTCACTTTAACATATGAATGGTGCAGTTAAGTAATCAAAGGCTACAATGTGAGAAAGCCACAGACAAACCTCAAGGCCCCCCAGGACCAGAAATGGTGTTAATTATCATCTTTTCCAATACAAAATCCAAACTAATGTCCAGGATGGAACATAGTTCAATTAAGCAGCTTCAGAATTCAAATTTTCCATCTGTCTTCAGTGCTTAGTTTTCATACAAAACCCCCATTTTTGCCTTTATGAGAGTCACATGAACAGCATTGGGGAGATGCTTTAAACACACGTTGGAACTCTTGTTGGAGTGTGGACCTTGATTTGGGATTTCTTTGTGCCTAATCACAAGGAGAGGACGAAAAAATGTGTGATGTCACCTTTGTTTGTTTTCCCTAGTTGATCTGCTAAGAGGTGTGTAATGCAATGATTGTGATACATATCGTGTTTTTTTGGGATACACATTTATTCGTTTCGCTGTGCCTGTCATTTTCCCTTGTGCCATGTCTCAGCTTCTGTATTGAGTTTTACATTCTGTTGGAACAATAATTAAAGGCCCAGTCTTGTATGAGCAAATGTACAGTTCAATGAGGAGAGATACATGACAGCTGTATTGAGGCTCTCTGTGTGTCCCGTCATTACGCTCCTTCTGACTGTCCTGCCTAACTTGTGAGATGGCAATATATCAGATGTGCTAGGGTTCATGTGCTCTAGATATTGAATTTGTCTACATCCACGAAAAGCAGTTTGTTAAGCTCTGAAGTTTGACAGGCCCCGGTTTCTAAAATGAGCTTTGCCTGCTGAACTGTGAAGCGCGCACAGGCAAGGCACGAGTGGTGGTAATTACAACTTCAGCTAAAACGACACTGTTCCATAGATAATGCTTCAGCCAGGACAGGCAGCATTGTCTTATGACAGCAATACCACGGACTGGTTTTCTCATGATAATTTCCTTCCATTAAGCTGTTAACTGCTATGACTCCCGTCCTCTTTCGGCCACTGAAAGAAAAGGTTAACTCATTAAAAGACGAAACAAGGAAATCATTAAACTTAAAGCTCTTCTCCCTCCCTCTTGTTCTGCTCTCCTGCAACTTGGCAGCTCAGGAACATAATCGGTTTGCACTCCACGTTTCCCATGAGCCTCTGCAGAGCACAATACCCATCTTGTCCTCACAAGGAGCCCAGGGATTTAGCACCTACTTTTTAACTGGAGCTCCCCATGGTAGTCTATTGAGTTAGCTTGTCCCAAAAGCACTGCCACTGATGGCTTGTGAAGCCTGAGGCATATATAGGCAGCAGATGGTACCAAGATAAAATGGAATGTGGTTGAATTATCATTAACAAAAAAATCTCAAGAAGAGCAATTAATCTCTTCCTACATTTTCAGTCCTTATTGATGTTCATCTCTTCCTGTTTGTCATTTTGGGTAAATCACTGTGCCGTGCCCACCTTAAACTGTCCACAATACATGCACATTGAAAACTTGTCGTCAGACACTGAGATGGCTGTTATGAACAAGCCTTATGTTACACTTCAAACTACTACAAAAAAATCAGCAGGTTACCCACACGATTTCAGAGGAGTGATAGCATATACTATATGTCAGGAAAAATATATATTTTAAGCCATGATACAGACAGAAAAAGCTCTGTTCTTACTGTCTGTCTTCAGGAAAAAAATGTGGATTTCTGCCACTATTTTAATGGCATTTAGCTTTTACTACAGTGAACTGATTTCATGTCTGTTTACAGATTCCAATGCGGTGTTGGTGAGCAGGCTCCTTCTGGCTGGAGAATACAACCTTAATTGCAATAATCATAAAGGATTTTGGCAGTGGCCAAAGAAAATGGCTTTTTCAAATATACATATTCAGGCCTGAACCTACAGGTTACCAATAAGGAGTCTACGTTTTTTTTTACTAACAGCACAGAACAGCTTGACACGAGCAGGCTTTGCGAGCTTCAGCATATGGGCAGGTAGCATGGCACAAAAAGCCCTGTTTCATCTAACAGTGCTATTACTGTTGGGCGCACAATAGCACTTATTTATAACTAATGAAGGTTACACAAAATGACCCTCCAAAATTGCTTTAGAAATACACACATTTCACAAGGGTATTGTGCTCTCGCCTGTCTTTCTCTCTCTCTCTCTCTCTCTCTCTCTCTCTCTCTCTCTCTCTCTCTCTCTCTCTCTCCCTCTCTCTTTTTTTTGATGAAGTATCAGAAGATGTTGTGTCTACATCTGAATTACATCTCCTCTGTGTCAGTCAACAACAAAAAAAAGTAATCCGGCAGTTTTTAATACCGCTGGGCCCATCTGGGAGAAGGACCCTTTTCATTTGACATACTTGGCTGCTTGTCGCGGAGTAGGCCTCACATAATGGGCTTGCTCAACAAGCTCTGAAGCAATAGCCAATTAAGTGGCTTCAAGGGCATGCTTCTAGGCCCACGTAGGGGGAAAAAAAAAGGCTTCAGGTGTGAAATGCTTGTTTTTGGAGAGAGCAGTAAATGTATGCCGGCTTTCAGGTTTGCCATTGCCCCTGACTACCCCCTCCAGCCCTCCTTGTAGCCCTTCTTATGGCAAGGGGGGGAGGGGGTGATGGGCGAGAGAAGGCCACTTAAGTGCAATTTTCTATTCAGCATCCAAACACTGTGTCTCCTTCTTTTCTCAGTGGTGGCTGGTGAGAGCAGACAGGCTATGCTGCAAACAATAGCTTTTTAGCACACAACTGTGAGAGATCCAGGGAACTACGATAAGAGAGAGAGCGGGGCGTGGAGGGGTACAGAGCGGGCAGGCGGGGGGCGGTGGTTATGGTAGGATTGGGATGGAGGGGATAGTGAATACAAAATAGGATGGATTGTTTGCTAATTATGGCCATTTCTGACCAGAACGTGAAAAGTTCAACAGCTACTTTAAAAATTATACCCAGGCTTGGAAGAAAAGAAAAAACTGAAGGAAGAATTACAGAAATAAAAGTATATTGAAGCCTTTACATGAGAAGGGCTGCTACATAATTGCCTTTTGTTTTTTTACATCAATTGAAAGTGGGGACACAGAAGGGAGCGTTGATAGACTGCAGCTCCCAGGTGTTACCAGGAGAAGGGCTATATGGTCCTCAAAACAAAAACACAGTAATGGCTCCTTTGTAACACAAGCTTCCAATAGTCCTAATAGCAGTTTAAGAAGATCCAGAACAAGGACACAATAAACTGAATTGATTTTTTTCAGCTGTGTTACAGTCATCTGAAATATGTGTACTGCTTTGTAATGCCATGGTTTTCTTGTGTGACTGTATGTATATCAGCTTATTTCAATCCAGTATTCAAAGCATAAATGAGAGTATGAATGCATATAAAAATATGTTGGCAAACCTGAATTGTGTAAACTTGCTTAGGCTTATATGATGTCTGTAAGTTACACTGACCCTCTTTTAGACAAACATGCCTTGCAATCTGACTATACCAGGCTGGGTGTATTGAACGTGAGTCTGACACACATGCCGTTGTACTTCATAGCATTCACAGCCTTCAAATACTGAGACAAAATTTGAGGATTCATTTAAATTGTACTTATTTATCAAGTATATATGTTCAGAGCTGTTAAACACTTATGCAGCCTAGAGCAAACTGTAACGATTGCAGTGGATATACTGAGTTAGGACAGAGACTGTGTAAATGTTGTACTGCCACTATAAAAACTAAATTACCATATGTTTATTTGTCTAAATAGCCAGCTCAACATACAGAGATGTCTGTGTCCATATTTAGTAAGTTGGAGTTTCAGTAAACAAAAGCCAAAATAATGAGATATTTAATTTACATTTGGCAAGTCATGTTTATTCAGTACATAAAATATAGAAACTAAAGCAAACTGTAAAAACAATATCCTAGTTGAAGTGTTATCCTACTGCATGTTGTTTAGAATTAATCCTTTAATAATAATAATAATAATAATATATTAGTTTCTACTCACACCACTGTTTATGTGCAGCAGTAAGAGGAAGCCGCCTGGGCAGAATATTTGAGAGAGAAAAAAAGTGCACAAGGGAGGGGGAAAGAAGACCGAATGAAAGGATTAATCTTATTAGGATCGTATATCACGGGGGTGTCAGGTGTGAAAGCAAACAAATGGCCCTTGTTTATCTGAGCTAAGCTGTGTGGTTTACCAACGATTCACTCCGGACACATTTTTTTACGTAATAAATTGGTTGAGTCCGAGGGCTGTGCTGATAATGAAGTGTGGGAGAGGTGGTTATATGTTTTCGCCTTTTGATCCCAGACACTGCAAAGCTACTGCCCACCTATTTAAAAAAAAAATATATATATATATATATATATATATATATATATATATATATATATACTATCTGGCCTGATTGGGAAAGCCCTCCGATAAGATGAAGTGGGGAGAAATCAAAATAAATGGACTCTATTAAAACGAGCAATGCATCAACTCCTTGATAAAGTGATTAAAAAACAGGACCAGATTGTGATTGATTAAAGCATTTAATCAAACTGTTAAATAGGGTTTAACAGCAGTGGTGCGTGAATTTTTAAAATATATCTTTTAAGAGCAGGGGTCTCCTCCTGTATGATTTTGTCTCTTTTGGGGGAAAATAGCAGCTTTGTTTTTCACGACTATATGTGGGGGGAAGGATGTATTTACATTTTGGTTTGATGCACCATTTTTTAATTCTTTTGGAGTTATAAAGATATGCCCCAGTATCATTTTTTCTCTGTGCTGAGGTTAATAACGTAGTCTGAACCCCAGGCTACATTAGCCGTGGTGTCCGTCTTTAATCCTTAAAACCCTCATTTGTTTTGAGTTGTATGCTGAGGGACTAATCAGTGGATTTATTGTAAGAACTTGAAATAAAACTTGTGAATATTATTTTTTTAACACATATTTTGATCACAAGCATCTTTTTGTTTCATTATTAGTTCTGGGGTTTGGCAGTTATTCAAACATATTAGCCTGTATAGGTAATCCTACCTCATTTTCTGTATGTTTTGTAACTGTGCCTCACTCTGTAACTCACAGCATTATATGTTTGTTGACGTTTTTTACTTTTTGTATTAAACCATTGAATATGAATACTAATTTGTTTTTTTGATTGTGAATTGTCTCATATAAAGGCATCAGGAACTTCCATTATTATTCATCATAATAATAATAATAATAATAATAATAATAATAATAATAATAATAATAATAATAGCTTACAAGAGACAGAAAGAAAATATAATTTTGAATATTCTGTTTGAAATTAGCTTACGAATGTTTGTAATACTCAATGCAGATATCAACACGCTATTTGTAGTGTAAAGAATTCACACCCTTCATTTGAAACAATGTTTTCTGGTGATTCAATCATTGTTCATGTACTTTTCAATACAATACTTATTAATTGTATTTGTTCAGAGTTAGTTGAATACTGGTTCAGCCAAGAGAAACATCCCAATAGATTAGTTAAAACAGGGGGCAGGTGTAAACTTTGGACTGTCACTCCAGTGATTTCTGGGTTATAACACTGAATAACATGGTTTCAAATGCAGGGTGTGAATGCAATTGGATATAAACTTGTAAAGAAACCGAGTGAATTCACTTTTGCTGTACCCTGCAAATCAAATTATAAACACACACTTCACAAAACTGTAATGCCAATATATGTGGAGAACGAGGTATAATCATCCATACTTAACAACAAGGAAGAGAGAACGGACTCTGAGTCCAACACACTGCTTGGGAAATGGGTTCTAAAAGGCAAGGAACTACATGTGTAAGTCTGAAATGTCACTGGGGATAGCTCATTTAAAGGATGAACACAGACTACGGATTGATTGATGTGTCCTGACGTTCAGAGTTCAGGCCTGATGTACAGTATATTAAAATTTAAGATGTAATAATTGCCATCAATAAATGACCCTAGACACACTGTGTGGGTGGGTGTTGAGAGTATGGATTTGCCGCTAACACCCCCCCCCCCACCACCACCAACACACACACATTCACACACACAATTCTTTGAATCTCTTGGAGCTAGTTAAATATATAAAAAAAAGCCCTATTTAAATGTGAAATGTCACAAGACTTACTTAACTACTCCCCTTGAAAGCCAAAGTCTGAATGAATAAATTGCAACAGTTTTGTTGCTATCTAATTATAGAGACAGTGTGGAAGAGCTCGGATTGGATGATAAAGTGGGGTAAAATGGCAATGATCCATTTCCGCACCAATTTTCCACCAGTAAATGGCCAGTCTCTCAAATTACTCTTGCCCTTTCTCCAGCATGAATATTCTGACAACAGGGACTGTCAACTCTAAATATCACAAGACAACTTGCACAATTTGTGACTGATTAGCTCTGAAACTAGCGAAATGGACAGCAGAGGCCTATTTTTCTTGTAAATCTCATGTTTGGTTGACTCACAATTGTTTACAGATAATTGCTGCCATACTATCATTATTAGATATCCCTTATATAGAGGGATGGAAAGCATTGAAAAGGTCTGGTAGGTATTGTATTTTGTTGAAACTTTAATCCCCCCACACACACATACTACTTTTCTTGGAATGATTTTACAGATTCTATACATTGCTGTCCTGGTAGCTGACAGAGTAATAATGGAAAGAAGCAAATGCTAACCAGACCATCTATAGCTCTTGTAAACTACACCACAGATCAAGCCTTGAGTACTTTAACTTCTTTCCTCCCCCACACTGAACTGCCCTTCAACTCTTACGCCTCCCCTCCCTGAAATAAACTTAAATCGTTTTACGCCACAGAGCTTTGGTATCTAACCTGAGTATGCACACTGCAGGAATCATTTAGAAAACCGATGGATTAAGTGTGAACATCATCAGTAGTAGTAATACAATACAAGTAATACAAATAGTATTTACTAGTTTTTTTATATGGATCACAAATATACATTAGAGTAAACAAAAAATACTATACTTTGCTTTTCCAAATGATCTACAGCAAGATAAACATTTCAAGTGACTCTGAGGAATCGCATTAACTTTGAGCTGGATAGGACTGTAAAGATATGGGCTTCACTTATGAGAAAGAATGGCAGACAAAGGAGTGCAGCCTAGAAGAAAGCCTACAGCATTTCCTTAGACGAATACATACATAGGTAGTTGTTTTTTCCAGACGGGGGATCGATCCTGCTACAAATTTCTGAAGCCCATTTACCCATGTTGTTTTAGGTATCAAGGTTCAGACGCACATCCAGTATGTTTTAGTGGCCTACTACAGTATTTGTGTGTGGGAGGGTGGTGTGATAACGGAGGTGTTGTATGTATGTTGTACCATATGATCTTATAAAAACCTTTTGTAGCTGAAGAATGTTATTGATCCTGAGCCCAGAACCAGCTTCTGCACCCCAGAAAAAGATTTTCCTTCGGCACAGCGTACAGAGCACTGTCTCTTTTGTAACCTAGAGTGCCAGTTCTGTGTACTGTAATGCATAAATAATGTTTAATCAATAGACGCGTTCCGTTTCTATAAAAGCAACTCAGTTAACACCTTGTTTCCAGTGTAATGACTACAAAGATTGTACAACACAATAGCCCAAGGGGCAAATCCTTGCAATGTCAAGCTGCAGTTTTGATGTAATTACACTGTATTTGAAGACCCTTACGGAAATCACAGAACAGGTTCTTGTAGCAGAGCTTTCTACACTTGAAAAGAAAAAAAAGAAAGACATTATTCTATTTAGCCATTAATTCACAAGTATAATATGTATTGATGTTTTATATAGCAAGGTAGAAAATAAATGAGACATCACACTGCTTTGAGTGAGAGTCTTTCACTTTCTTGGTATACACCAGTAAATTGAAATGAGCTTAATAATAATAATATTAATAGTAATAATAATAATAATGGTTAGGATGGGGGGGGTCAGTGCTTTTTAGCCAAAAAATCTAAGATCCACTTGTCACAAGAAATCAGAACCCCCATCTGCAGGTAAGAGAATATGTTCGCACTTTTCTCAGTGAGCTTCACCAAAGCCCTTCAGGCATCTGTCTCTCTTTTGTATGAACACGCACCCTAGAGCCCTTAGGGTGTGTTCAGACACCTATCAACAACCAGTGTCTGCATGCAAAACAGGGAACGACACCACACGTCAACAACAAAGAATACGCAATGGACAATATCTTAGGGGACAAATTATAATATTAATCATAATCATAATAATAATAATAATAATAATAAAATATTCTTATCATACAGCCGAAACGACATTTGTTCTTGCACTCTGAACTTGTCCTTATTTAAGAGTGACCCACGGTTTAATTGAATGCTGGTAGTTACTGCTAATAAGTGTTAAAAAGTGCAGCATTGTGTTCTGTCAATACCTGTTAAGGTAGTTTGAGGATTATTGTGACAAAATAAACAAAAACATGATTGTTACAAATGTAATTAAAGTGAGACTGTAACCCAACACTTCTGACAAACAGTAAGACTGACTCACTGATGTTAGTTTTCTTCAACCTTGACTTGATGACATTGAGCATTGATGAATTTGTCATTGTTTTTTGTATTCCATATCTACATTGTGTAGCTTAATTGCCTGATATTTATAGTTTCCTTCTCTTCAAAACCATGTTAATTAGTGCATATGCTGAAAGGACACACTTTCTCTTGAATCATAAGGCAAATAAACTATTACTAGGGGTATCTTAAGCATATTTACATAGACAATTTCTACTGCAAAAAGAATGATGAATCGTATATTTCATATACCACTATTTATGGGAAGATATGAAAGGTCATGCTCATAAATTGCTTGCACTAAGGGGAAATGTAATTTAAATTGACTATTTATTTTTTATTTTTTGATGGGATTTCTTGAACTAATCTAATACTTCACATGATGTTTTTGTGGCTGGTTTTATTGCCAAAATGGAAGTCTTAACACTCCCGCACTGCTCTGTGGTATAAGCTACAGTTTGAGAGCAAGTACTGCTGATTGAGTTGGAACATCAAACGATGAGGTGGCCCCCCGCATGGAAGAAATCAGATGCTGAATCTGAGCAGTACAGGCTCCAGGTGAAGGCGGGTTTGGAAGGAACTCGGGGCAAGCATAATTAGACCTTAATATTAGTGCAAAGGCACTCCGGACCATCGCAAATGCTATGTAAAGGTAATTGGAAGGTAAATCCATGCTTGAAGCTATTTAGGATGTAAGGAGCTATCATCATACATAATAAAGCATTTTAATGCACCAGTGCATCTCAAAGCAATTTCTTCCAAGGATGAAAGTGAGGGGAAAAATAAGATATACGAATAGAATTAGAAAAAATATATATATTTTTTACATATTGCAGCCAACATCCCACATGTAGGGGTTGAGTTGTCTTTTTAGCATTCATGTTCCTTTTGAATTTCGCACATGTGGGTGCAGTGTCAACCTTACGCCTTTATGTGATGGATCTCGTTTAAAATAATTATGCGTTCATTGTTTGTGAAGAGTGAGGGACAGGGATACTGGCAGGGAAAGGCACCGTGCCAGCAGGCAGATGTCTCTCATTGTGCTAGAAGCTCACCAAGGGCCTCACCTAAACATGACTCAGAAATGGGCCTGCACCCAGCAACACTTCCAATGAAAGTGGTGATCTGTATGGTGGGGTTTTTGTGCTTTTTTCTTTCTTGTTTTTGTATTGTGTCACTCAGCCACATGTCACTCCAGGTGGACAGAGGTGAAATGTGTGAAAGGCTGCTAAGAATGCCCCTCATTGTTGCAAACTATTGTTAAGCAATACTTAGCAACCTATGGCATGACCAAAACATCAGGGTAACGAAGAGGCAAGTGGAAAGGGTTTAATAGCAAACCTACTGCAACTACTGCAAATCAAAAAGTAAAATAAAAACAAAATTAATGGAGTTAAGTGCATCAAAGGATTGGTATAGCTATTGTGAAATAAAAAAGATGGTTATTAAATCTCATATTCCTTGATAGTTTAACTGCCCGTTTACACTGCAGTGGAACCATCTGTGCAGGGCTGGAACAGAACAAATGTGCTAGAGTGGGATCTACTACACATTTATAAAAAGAAAATTGATGCCTCCTTAAACAGAAATACAAATAGCTATAGAGCAAGCAGTAAATATTGAGGTGTATACACTTTGGACTGTCACCCCATTCAAATCAATACAGCTAGCTAGATTGAATGAACGTAATGTATAATATATATTACATTTTTTATGGAACTAATTTAATCTCCAATCAACACATTTAAAATTAAGTATGTGAATACTTTCAGCTACAATTTTAAGGTTGTGTGTCAGCTACAATTGTATGTGTATATATTCATATACATATTGTTATAAATAATCTGATTTATTCACAGCTCTTCCTGATTGTACTTCTTGTATAGGATATTTAACATCCTACAAGCTTCAACCTTTTTTCTTTTCATAGCCGACAGCCCATTACATTAATGCAAGCTCCTAATATGACAAGGTAAAGAAATAGAAGCTGAATAAAAAAATAAAAAAATCATCTCCGCTATTAGTTATGTAAATTATGTATCAGGAGTCTAGTAGTTTACGGGAACTTCTGTCAGCTGAAAAGCATGGTAGTTCGTGATAATGTTTCAGGCTGGCAAAGCCCTTAATGTAATGACAGGTCAATTTGATCGGCTTTGTGCTGTGGACCCCACTCAGTCTCCCCGGGCCCAGTTTAGTTGTTTTTCTTTCCCCCTGGACTTTGATTTCTCCTTTGTTCAATTGGCTCTTCTCCTGACACTACTTGACAATGAGAGATGCCACACAACCGTGACCTTTCGCACCCTGGAGATGACCTTTAACTTTTCATGCCTGACCTTTGACTCGCAAACTGACAGCTTGATTAATTGCCAAGTGTTATGATTTATGAGTATCTCCTCAGCATAATTAACAGGGCAACAGGTGGCACTATGATACAGCTCCTGGGTTGATAGCTGGAAATAAAAAGGGGGCGAACAATGTGAAAATTGTATAGGGTTGACTGGTGTTTTGTCCCAAACTGGAATCTGCTTCTGTTCTCAACCATACATCATTTTGACTTTGGTGTATTTATCTGCAGGCCGGGGTTACTTCCTGTGTATAACTCTTTGAAGAGAGACTGTGGGGGATATATTTTTTCCTTTCTTTTTTATTTGTCTACTTCTTCTATAGATGAGGTCTTATGTCAGGGAAACGTTACAAACAGCAATTTCCAGCATCTCTTGTAACGGACACACTCAGCATCACTTCTATTTATGGATGGTTCTTGGGAGAATAAAGTAGATGTATTTAATAGATTCACATTCAAACCAATTTGATTATCGCATGTATATGTGTGTATTTAGGTACGAAAAATAATTTGGATTAACATAACATGCATATGATTGCGTTGATTGGTCAGACTTGCACATAAAGCCGCTGGTTTGGAAAGCTGACAGGTAGAGAATGACAGCGTGAACAGATGCTTGGTTTTGAAATGAATAGAAACTGCTGCTGTCTCAGGCTGGGCTGTCATTGCTTTGCAGCGATCACTTACTGCATTTTTCTACTCTAACAACCACAGACTTTTAATTCTTCATCCAAGCTCTCTTCAATTTTTTTTTTTTTTTTTTTTTTTTTTTACTTTACATTGAAGTATGCAAACTTGGTTGGAAAATATAGCAAATCACAAAACTTTCATTAGTTAGGCTAACTCAAAACATTACTTTAGAACACAGTATATTGTAACTGAAATTATCACATGCATTTTGTGTGTTGAAATGGTCAAATAACACCAAAATTGCATTTTTTTATTAATTTGAAAGGCTGCACAATATGTTTTATCAAGGCAGCACACATTTCTTACAAAGTTCTCAGGAACTGTATGGTTAAGATTTGGCAAACCAAGTGACTGAAAAAATTTGAATGGCATCTTGTGTATACGGGAGAGAAATTGAACATGGAGTACAGTGACACAAGTCTCATCAAACCAGAATGACGTGCTAGCTGACCCTACAGGTTAAGGAGATAAGTCAGGCTTTTAAGGCAGACGTGTACAAGAAATAAGCGCTGGGAACTCTAGTAGTGAAAGTGAGGAGGGTAATGAATTGAAGCCGGTTATCTTCGTTGTCCCAGCCCTTTGCAAAAGTCTCCTGTATCAAGTAGCCACTCACTAGGACCCCCTCAGGCCTTTGAATGGCGTGCATCCAGTTGTCAGCCAGCGCACCTGACTCAAAGAACGCGGAGAAAGGGTCTCTATTTGACGTGTTGCGGGCTTGACCCCGTCTTTCCAGCTCTGACACCGATTGACGTCAAAATTGATACTGCCACTTCAATATCAGCGTGGAGTCGCCCACTGTCACCTTTAAGAAGGTGAAATCTTGACCTCCTGAGCCCGTCCTGTTCACTTGAACACGACAGGTAATTATTAGTGGAATTAATAACATGGTCAGGGCCCGGAACACTTCACAGAAGCCCTTGTACCCCCTTGTTGTTTCAAATTTTCCCTCATTTGCATCAGCACCCTTATACCTGTGTATGTGTTTTTATTTTTATGACTCCTATGTATTTTCCCATTCACATCCATGCTTAATGAAGATGGTCTCTGCAATCGAGCGTGACCAATATTATCTTTGACAGACTCCTATGGTCAAATCCAGGGCATTAAAAGGAAACAGGAGGGGGGTCATATGTCAGTATAGTAAAGCAAAGTGGTAGATTATAAAAAATTAAACTGAACCTCCCATGTGTTAATGCAGGCCGCTACAATAAAAATAAAAGAAAGTCCTATAATTAGTCGCCACCCCCTATCCACTAAGTATACACTGTGCCCAAGATGTTTAAATCGCTACACATGCTATTCAGCTGCTTTAATTTTTCTTTGACACTGCATGCGAAACACTTTAACTACATAACCACAGGGTTCGTTTCCAGTGAAAATATACATCAGATTCAGCTGCAATGGCTCTAAATGGCACTCCTCACTCCTTTTTCTCTGGCTAGGAATGGATAGGACCACAGTGTAGGAGCTTCCAAATACTTATTTGCTGTGATTCTCCATCAAAACCCCAAATTAATTATCTGGCAGTCAGGGAAGGTTAATTTTGGTCAGGGACCTTTCGATTGAAGAGAGTGACCCCCTAACACCAACTCTGCCACCTCCATGGAGCTGAAGTGACAAGCTAGAATGACCTCTGACCCTGGCTGTGACAGCAGAGTAAACTCAGTAGCATCCCTCCTGGCTAGGCCATGATTTCCTTCATCTGGGGCTACACAGATCCCTGGCCCCTTTGCCCTTTATCCCCCAACCTCCCAGCTCCCACCAGCTCAGGCAACCAGAGGGGCACTGCCCTGCAGAGCCAAACTTTTCTCACATACACACATCAACCCCCCCCACCCCCACCCCAAGCTCACTCTCGACAAAACTTTCCCTGCGCCACTGCTGTCCCATATGTTTGTGCCACACACAAGGTGGTATCTCGGATACTGTGGTTGCTAATTATAAATTTAATTTGCATTTTAATTAGAACGGTGGCAAATTAAAGCATGCCAGCTGGAGAATTTCAAACACTTTCTCTCCCTCCTCCCCCCCCATCTCCCTTCCATCCCTCACTCTCCCTCTCTCTCTGTCTTTTTAAGGAGATCACTTGTGTCAGTGTCAAAGGTATGTCCATTATCCAACACCCCCCAACCCAACCACCCCCTCTCTCAAGCTGATTTAAGGGAGCTTATTGTTAATTTTGCTACTGTTAAGGTCCTATGTACATGATTCTATTGATTCAATGAAACTTTAAAGACATGTTACCTATCCCAGGCAATATGATGTCCTTTGATGTTTTTTTTAAATATATTCTGAAGCTTTGATTTGGGTGATTTACAAATACAAAAAGGATGGTTTTCTGATAGGGAATGTCACCCCTCCGGTATTTAGCAGACTGTCCAGTATTTTGTATGCATTTGTATGACACCCTGTGCCTTTTTTTGGATATAAGCATACTAATATATAGGATATGTTCTTATAAATGTGTTACAATAAACAATTTAATATAACGTGTTGTACTTGTGTGAAATTCTGGTGCATGTACA
Organism: Amia ocellicauda; assembly: GCF_036373705.1. Taxonomy (NCBI): domain Eukaryota; kingdom Metazoa; phylum Chordata; class Actinopteri; order Amiiformes; family Amiidae; genus Amia; species Amia ocellicauda. Next base: position 35,247,415 of record NC_089853.1, read on the forward strand.
CAGTGGTGTGTAAATGCACCAGAAGCAATTGAGGTAACAAGCTAAGCCACCCAAACTCTGCACCGTTGTGTTGTTCTTGTGTATTCACCACAGGGTGTGCTGTGCTATGAGCATGCGCTGCTGTTAAGATTGACGGCCTTCTGAATGCAGAAGCGCAAAACTATATAGTAGCATCCTGTAACGTAAGACAAACGAAAAAGTAGACCATCTACCTACCACTTCACTGAGACAGATCGCACAAGCTAAGGGGAGGAGGGCCTGTGCCTCCAATTACAACTGTTTAAAAGACGCAGACTTTAATTTAAGATCAGCTCACCTGTGAGGGTAGTTCACTGCGAAGTTAGACAGTGTCGATGCCGCAAAGCAGCATGGGAAAGGGAAAAAACACGACGACAAGTGCTAGTGAGAAATGTATAGTTAAGAAAAGCAAAAAAGCTACAGTTTTTTTACCAAGATAGTATGTTCTATGTCCATCAATAGAAGTTTAAGGTAAGACCATGTATGTGTGCATGTGTGCTATTTATTTATTATTTATGTATTTTCGTACCTCAAACTGGCAACCCTATCTTGTGAGGTTACACATAGTTTTGCAGTTTAGCTGTGTATCATAAGACTGAACTATCACTACTGCAGCTGATAACAATTCCTCAAATATTTCTCATACTAGTTGCGCTTTCGGTACAGTACGGCACTATTTCCTGAAAGGAAAACTAGGGAAAACGATTTACATTTACCTTGATCTTGAAAGAGCCCAATTGATGCATCGTGTTCATGCCAAAGCCTCTCTAACATGGCAATATCAATATGATTAGACACTACAGTACTTTGAGCTGCCTAAAGTCTAGATGTTTTGGTGAAAGCATAATTCAAAATGGCCTGTTCATCAAGTTATGATGTCCCTACAGAAACAAGGGTTTGTTGACATTGTGGTCAGGATACAAAACTGGTCTGCCGGTGCTGGTACACTTCTTAAGGAATTGTGTGACTATTTTCTGAATTCCATTATGTAAGGAATATGTGTTTCAATTAAATTATTTTGACAGATGCTCGTTTTCAGATAAAAACGTACTTATTTGTTAGGAAGCTGTCTATCACTGTGATCATAGTGAGTGTGGCAATGCAACCATTGACCCTGGCAGTCAACCTATGAGACGATTGAAAACGGCTTCCTAATCCAACTGTGAATGTAATAACGTTCATCCATAATGCTTTCCGTAAGTATATCATCAAGGTTGTAAATAATCTTGATAAGTGTTGTTAATGTTTAATGGTTCTTTAAAATATGAGTTTTGTAGGGGGCCAACAGGAGCAAACGATACGTAGGGGGTATCCGTGGCAACCAGACTCTATGTTGGGTACACAAAAAATATAATTAGACCTACACAGACAAATATATGACAACACATTGTGCAACCTGTATCGTACTGCCCCACAGACACTGTAACATATTAAAACTACAATGTGAGTGAACTGTTAAATACCACAGTTACTAGTATACAAGCACACATGATTTATTATACTTGCTATCATTCCTGCAGCTCTGATGATTGTGTTGATCCATTATGAGTCTGATTCAAAAACTGGAAACAATACAGCATATGAGACATGTCTGTAGGCATAGTTATAAGCTGTGCATAATGAAAAGTTGAACCATGAACAGAAAGTAACATCTAAACTGTGTATTATCAGGTCTGATCCACATACTAAACAGAAATATGTAGTTTCTTATTATTATTATTAAGCCTTTAATTTGTCAGGTTGATATCAATGTTTGAACGACAGATTCTTAATAGCAAAACAGATTACTTGAATCTCTGAAGAGGTATAACAGTTGAAAAAGCAGGCCCTTTCATGAAGTTCATGCAGTCAGACAGTACATTTGATGTTTTGTTGTATGTAAGACCAGTAGCTAAGGCAATGATAATTCCTTGTTTTTTTAGTATCACAGAAATAAAAGAAATATAGGTTTGTGTTCAGAGATGCAAATAATGCTACAGCTGTGAGACCAAGTAGTAGTGTTGAGTATATCTACATTCACATCATATCTACATCAGCAGTTTTCTTTGTGTAGCCTTTATCAGAGTCATGTAAGTTCCATCCATTGTTTTTCTCTTTTGTTTCTTCACCAGGAATGTATTACTCATATCATAATGTATGTATTTCATGTGCGTATTTGGTTTTCCAATTTTTATTGCCCTTGTTCATAGTGCTGCCATCTAGTGCGTTTTTCAGGAGATAGTCATTGTACTGTGGAAGAGAAGGTGTCGCCCAGATGTGTATTTCCTGTCCATGACTTGAATTCTTGAAAAAAATGAATGGCGCCAGGAATAATTGTATTATTTATTTTCTTCAGATCGATAGTGTTCTTCTGTTTCTAAACAAGAATCATATAATTGTCTGTACGATTGTTATGCTTGTTATTAATGCGAAATACCTCATTTTACCTGTTCTTTATCATTTCTTTCTATAGAAGTCCAAAGTCTTTACAACTTTTTTAATGTCTTTGTGTCACTTGAATATATTCTCAGCATATAAAGAAAGACTGCAGTTTTATATATTTTTTCAGGCTCTACTCTGAACACCTGATCAGCACAGCCCAAAAGACCCACTTTAGAAAGACAAGACTCCAATTCGGGGGGCAGTAAACCTTTCAAAGTCTAGGGGAGTGACGTCACCATAACAAGACATCACACATGTACACAGTGGGTGTTTATCAAGAATTATCATTCATGAGTTCAAACAACCCTCAATACACGTATATAGTAAAAAGTAAATAGAGTTTATTTTGGCCTTGATTGGTTTGACGAAGAGACTGATGCGTTGGCCATGAGGACCCCCCCACTTGATTCGTCAAGGAGCTGCTGCAAAGGCGGTGTTTCGGGTAGTGGAGCAATGCAATGTGATGAATGCTGGGAAAGTGCATGTGTTGCCAGATACTTATGCTTGGGAAGGCGGAAGTCAGGCGTGAGATTGGGGTTCTCCTCCTCCAGAAGCTCAGTTTAAAACTCTGTGAAAATAACACTACTATTGTTGTTTGTTTGTTTTTCCAACTGCTTAAATACATACAAAACATGCACATTTCACATTGCTTTAGTATAGAAAAGATTTAAACTACATTTGCTCATATTTAGATTTGCCATATAATATCTTGCACATATAGCCGCGTTAAGCTGTCTTATTGCTCATTTTGCATTACCTTAGCTGAGGTGACATTTCCTGAGTCCCGAGCTGTGTTTATTAGGCCTTGGGAGATGTGTGTGTGTTTTGTAAATATAATGTGCCTGTTTTATTTCAACAAAAGTTTTGTGTAAGTATAAATTAACCAGGACCACAATAATAAAATGTGAACACACTTGGCACATATCAGGAAGACTCTGTTTGACAGGTATATAGTGTGCTGTCTTTTTTTTTTATCTTTATCTGTTACTTTCCCCTTGTTCTTAGGATCTGGCAGAAGATATTAAGAGAGAAGCTCGAGCAGATCTTGAGGGATACGACATTATCAATACCAGAGTTACATGGGGGACTGATTCTTCTTTGTAGCACACATTTCTCTTTCTTTTCAGTCGACGATTTATGACTGTTTGCACAGCAGGTAGAAGAAACGAACCACCTCCGGCTACAGAAAGCTGTGGTACTGGGCCTTTTTTTGACACAGGTGCGGAGCTTGGTGTAAACTCCAGGCTGAAAATCTGCATGTGTGGGCTACTGTTTCACTCCTATTCTGTCATTATTTTCTAATCTCTTTAATTTCTCCTCTCCCGGTGTCGTTCATTCCATGGTCATCTCATTCCTTCTCACTCTTCCCCTGGGTGTCCTTGCCCAATAATTGTCATTAATTGATTGACAGCTCCGATAGACCCAACTAACCTCCGTCCCGCTCTCATGTCTTTTTTTAAATGAGTGCTTGTACATCCAATGACCTCCCCAGCTCATCAGCTGTCACCGAATCAGAATGCAGATGTAAGTGAATAACATTAGTGAAATCTAGCTGTCTCCTTCTCTCTGGCTGAGTAAAATACCATACCATATATCATAAAACAGCAAAAGACTTCTGCGAAATTGCCTCTGGTCCTGCAAATCACTTACACTCAAAAATTACAAATCCTCTGTATGTATCCGTTAATTTATTTAATTCATTATTTGTAAAACTTGCTGCAGTGTAGTCAGTGAAAATTTGGCATGCTTCAAAGTTACTCAGCTAGATTTGCATTAAAGTTAACAAACCTTTACCTGTATACAGCATATCCTGGCTAAAGGAAGAATCGTTTAATATGCTTATTAAATCGTTATGGGTACAAAGAGAACACTTTCAACATTTCAAATCAGATATCACTTAAAATCGAAAATAAACCTCAGACCATGCTTTGTTTTCAGTACTGGGATAACGAGAAAATAATCTTTTGACATTTAAAATACAGAATTGGTGCTTGTTTTTGGTTAATTATTGGTCAGGGATGCAGTTTATGTGTGACATGAAATTTGACTGAAGTTACTCCTCATAATAAAGGAATGTTTGAATTTCTAAGTGTTTTCACTGGTAAAATATGTTCAATATTTTATTAAATTAATACATTGTTTTCATGTTAGCATGTCCTATTAGATAACCCAGGCACGTAAATAAGCAGTATATAAACCTAGCTATACAAATCTAAGTTCTACAATTCAGATCATCAGAAGGCACATTGTCTTTATCAGTGATTTGAACATTAATGAAACCTATGTGCAAAGGGCAGATGATTGTACAGCGACCAGGTTACTAAAAGGTTCCACTCCTGTTTTTAGCTATATAGTACAGTTCAGTATTTAAAATCTCTTTAGTGTTGCCTTAGATAAGGTTTACAAGAGTACTGTACCTTATGCTATGCCACCTGCTGTTTCTTTACAAAATGTTGAGATTATACATCTGATTTAGCCAGAAACAAAGTTTCTGTATGTGTCATATTGATAGTCGAACCTTTCGCAGCTTGCTTTAATCACAGGGTAATACACATTTTGCAAGTGAATGAAGGCCTCCATCAAAACCAGTGCCACCAATAATAAATTGAATAGGACAGAGAAAATACTTAATAGCAACTTGTTCCTTTTTAATTTTTTATTTTTTTTCCACCTCATTTTACCACTGTAACTCTGCTTCTTCAAGAGTAATGAGACTAAGCCCGCACCCTCTGTAAGTCATCAATTATTTTGCCAGCTGCAAGTTCAGTATGCTCACAGACCAGCTATTATGCACATAGCAGAATTTGAAGTTGCTGGAAAACTGCAAACAATCTGAACCTCTAGGCGCCGGCAAAGCAGCGGAGAGACGCTAGTGGGTTGTGATCCCAGGGGTCCTTAGGTGACTGTTTTACAAACCCCGACACTGGCAGGGCTCATCCAGTTGTTTCCAGCAATAGCATAGCCAGGACTGGAGAGCCTTGACACACCCTGCATGCTGGGCAGAGGCTTGAACCAGATACCTTACTTGGGAGCTGGTGACTTTTTTCCACCTAATACATACCCTGCTGCCCCATCAAGTACTTTATTTGTAAGCTGTAATTTTTTCTGTGTGTCAGAGCTTTCATTGAGTATGGGCCTAAGCATGCTTTATGCTGATGTGACAATCACATCTTTATCATAGAGATCAGAGAGACCCAACTGTAGAGTTAAAATACCGGATGTCTGTCAAGTTTCTCAGATGTGCCATACATCCTTCTGATTATTATTTTATCTCTAAGTATCTCACAAATTATGATGGGGATATTACTATTTTAGAAAGAGTTCAAAGACATAACAAATTAATACTAAATTCGTACAGAGAATGGCAGCTCATGCACGGTACAAGTTGTACAATAATGTGTACAACTGTATAACCTAAATAAAATGCATCTTTTAATATGCAGCAAGGTCTTTTTAGTGAAACAATAAGTGCAAAACATCTCACAAAGACACAAAGACAAAGATTTTGGCATGTTTCTTAAATATTCGTAATGGCAATCATTTATTTGTAATACAGAACAAAAGACCAGACAGAATGTCACTTCAAGAACAGACAGGACAGACCTCTCAATTCAGTTATAAAAGGCCTTTAAAGAACAAAATAGAGTTGATTACTTTCGAGTGCCTTTTGAAGTTTTGATCAAACTTGAAAATAATTGATCAGAGTGCAGATCAAAACACAATGAAGAACACATACAATGCAATATTAATCTATCTAAAGAAAAAAGGGTCATGATTTTGTAAATGTTTTTTACAAACATAGTATATAGAACCAATCTTTTTTACAACCAATTTCTTTAACCTCGATGGCATGAGAAATGTTAGTATACATTAATTTTAATAAACCCTGACAAATATGTTGATAGGTTTTCCTATTTGTTTGGAAACAAACAAACCTTTAATACATACAGTGAGGGAAAAAAGTATTTGATCCCCTGCTGATTTTGTATGTTTGCCCACTGACAAAGAAATGATCAGTCTATAATTTTAATGGTAGGTGTATTTTAACAGTGAGAGACAGAATAACAACAAAAAAATCCAGAAAAACGCATTTCAAAAAAGTTATAAATTGATTTGCATGTTAATGAGTGAAATAAGTATTTGATCCCTTCAACTTAGTACTTGGTGGCAAAACCCTTGTTGGTAATCACAGAGGTCAGACGTTTCTTGTAGTTGGCCACCAGGTTTGCACACATCTCAGGAGGGATTTTGTCCCACTCCTCTTTGCAGATCCTCTCCAAGTCATTAAGGTTTCGAGGCTGACGTTTGGCAACTCGAACCTTCAGCTCCCTCCACAGATTTTCTATGGGATTAAGGTCTGGAGACTGGCTAGGCCACTCCAGGACCTTAATGTGCTTCTTCTTGAGCCACTCCTTTGTTGCCTTGGCTGTGTGTTTTGGGTCATTGTCATGCTGGAATACCCATCCACGACCCATTTTCAATGCCCTGGCTGAGGGAAGGAGGTTCTCACCCAAGATTTGATGGTACATGGCCCCGTCCATCGTCCCTTTGATGCGGTGCAGTTGTCCTGTCCCCTTAGCAGAAAAACACCCCCAAAGCATAATGTTTCCACCTCCATGTTTGACGGTGGGGATGGTGTTTGTGCAAAAGTTTTAGGCAGGTGTGAAAAAATGCTGTAAAGTAAGAATGCTTTCAAAAATAGACATGTTCATAGATTATATTTAACTAAATGCAAAGTGAGTGAACAGAATACAAATCTAAATCAAATCCATATTTGGTGTGACCACCCTTTGCTTTCAAAACAGCATCAATTCTTCTAGGTACACTTGCACACAGTTTTTGAAGGAACTCAGCAGGTAGGTTGGCCCAAACATCTTGGAGAACTAACCACAGTTCTTCTGTGGATTTAGGCAGCCTCAGTTGCTTCTCTCTCTTCATGTGATCCCAGACAGACTCAATGAAGTTGAGATCAGGGCTCTGTGGGGGCCGTACCATCACTTCCAGGACTCCTTGTTCTTCTTTATGCTGAAGATAGTTCTTAATGCCATTCACTGTATGTCTGGGGTCATTGTCATGCTGCAGAACAAATTTGGGGCCAATCAGATGCCTCCCTGATGGTATTGCATGATGGATAAGTATCTGCCTGTACTTCTCAGCATTGAGGAGACCATTCAGTCTGACCAAATCCCAACTCCATTTGCAGAAATGCAGCCCCAAACTTGCAAGGAACCTCCACCATGCTTCACTGTTGCCTGCAGACACTGATTCGTGTACCGCTCTCCAGCCCTTCGGCGAACAAACTGCCTTCTGCTATAGCCAAATATTTCAGATTTTGACTCATCAGTCCAGAACACCTGCTGCCATTTTTCTGCACCCCAGTTCCTGTGTTTTTGTGCATAGTTGAGTCACTTGACCTTGTTGCCACGTTGGAGGTATGGCTTTTTGGCCACAAGTCTTCCATGAAGGCCACTTCTGACCAGATTTCTCCGGACAGTAGATGGGTGTACCAGTGTCCCACTGTTTTCAGCCAATTCTGAGCTGATAGCACTGCTGGACATCTTCCGATTGCAAAGGGAAGTCAGCATGATGTGTCTTTCATCTGCTGCAGTAAGTTTCCTTGGCTGACCACTATGTCTATGGTCCTCAATGGTGCTTCTTCAAGAGACCTTGGACAGCACATCTGGAAACCCCTGTCTGCCTTGAAATGTCTGCCTGGGAGAGACCTTGCTGATGCAGTATAACTACCTTGTGTATTGTTGCTGTGCTCAGTCTTGCCATGGTGTATGACTTTTGACAGTAAACTGTCTTCAGCAGCCTCACCTTGTTAGCTGAGTTTGGCTGTTCCTCACCCAGTTTTATTCCTCCTACACAGCTGTTTCTGTTTCAGTTAATGATTGTGTTTCAACCTACATATTGAATTGATGATCATTAGCACCTGTTTGGTATAATTGTTTAATCACACACCTGACAATATGCCTACAAAATCCCTGACTTTGTGCAAGTGTACCTAGAAGAATTGATGCTGTTTTGAAGGCAAAGGGTGGTCACACCAAATATGGATTTGATTTAGATTTGTATTCTGTTCACTCACTTTGCATTTAGTTAATTGATAAATATAATCTATAAACATGTCTGTTTTTGAAAGCATTCTTACTTTACAGGCACTTTCACACCTGCCTAAAACTATATATATATATATATATATATATATATATATATATATATATATATATATATATATATATATACATTGCAGTTCTGGAAACAATCTCGTCTCCCAGACAATGCATGACATGATTAGAACAATGTGCTATTAACTACACATGATTTAAAAGCTGGAATGAATCACCTGCGTAAACAGCCTGACAGCTTTTAAGAAAGGGCAGTGTAATCAGTCATACAACAATGTAACTATCCTTAATAGAAACGCAAACTAATATTTCAGAGGTAAGCAGTTTATCCCCATAAACATTAAAGGAAAGATAAGAAACATTAAGGGAGAACATGGGGGGAAATTTAGCCAGCCGTAAATATGCATTGGTCATTAGTAACATGCCAATGGACACTAACAGCATTTACAATGTGACTGTTGTGTGTGTGTCACTGTATAGAGGATTGTGTACGAATAGGTTTGAGCAGCAGTGCTATTCTTGAATTGGTAACAAGATCCTTAAAGAGGAGAACCCCACAGAAACCTTGGGGATCAAGCACAGCCCTGTCAGTGTGTGTCTGCTCAAACACAATCTTTTGTGTTGAATAGGTGTGCATAACCTAGAACAAAAGCAGCTATTGTGTAATATGATTTATGTCTTTAGGTATTTAATGATTGATTTTAATACAATCCCAGTGGACCAAGAGTTGGCTGTAAGCTTAAAAATTTGGTGATGGTCCTTAACTCATACAAGTCTTAGATGAGAGTATAGCTATCACTGCAATAAAGCAGTTCACAAATGCAGTCTTAAAGGGGCACAACGTCCTGTTTTATCCCACACAATTTCTCAGTACTTAATTCCACTGATTATTGGCTTAACTGGGCCAATTTAACAGCTGTTTCAGGTAGGTATTAGTTATATAATTGATCTATAATACCTGCTACACTGCTCTCTACAGATATTAAAATAAAAAAAGGTCTGATTATAATGAACATTCTACACTAAGAGTGAATCCATTTTCTGATGCAGTAAAGCTCTGCTAGATGCTCGCAATACAATAATATAGGTTTGTATTCCAATATGGTAATATCACAAGAAACGGCCATTTAGATCCATGAAACGTATTCCCTTTGAGACTGCGTGCAAAAGCATGTGGTTTTTCCCATGTCATCGTATAACGTTACTTTCAGCGGCACCAACGTTTTTAGTAATTTTTAACTGTTTGATACTTCCGCTTCTCTGACAACCAGAGATATCTGACCTTTTATCGATGTACACTTTCCCACTTAATCAATGCATGTTTGTTTTTCCATACTCAAAAGTAGGGCTGTTCAGCCACTCATTTAATTGACTATGCAATTTCGTAATTTAGCAACAGCCTTGACTTGACTCGAACCATAGTCTTCGAAAATAATAATAATAATCCTTACATTTATATAGCGCTTTATCTAGACACCCATATTTAGGTGGTCCTACCTCCACCACCACCAATGTATAGCACCCACCTGGATGATGCGATGACTTTTCAATTTTAGTGTTTCAAATCCACACTGCAGTTTTAGCTTTTATGAATCTTAGCTAAGTTTTAAAATGCAATACTGTCTTTGGACAGGTAGGCCAGCCTGCACTTAATCTGTTCGAGAGTTGCAGTGCTTGTCTCCCAGTAGGGTCTTATTGGCTGATAGACCAGCATAAGAGAGAAGATGCATCGTGTGGTCTCAGCGCTTTATTCAATTAGCCAATCACATGCCTGGGGGACACGTTCTACTTCATAAAATTTGTGGCCAGTTGCATAGATAACTTTAAATAATATTTACAGACATTTTTCTCTTAATGCCTATACGGATAAGATGGGGTGCAGGGGGTGAATTAAACAAAGCTGTTTAATTAGATTAGAGTTAGAGTGTTGAGAGAAAGCAATTCAGCAATTCTTTATGTAGTTTGTTTTGTTACTTAAAAAGGCAATGACCATATTTCCATTTCCGGGCCTTTCTTGACCATTCACACATGAATCCATCATCTGAGCATGGCATACATACAGAGTATCAAAATGGTAATAATATCAGGAGGAAGTTAAACACTTTGTCATGAAAAGAAGGTTGCTTTGTGTACTAGGCAGTATCTTACAACTTTTACAAATTGATCCCCTCAGACTAATTAACAGGAGACCTTTTGTTTTGTCTTTGATGGGGTTGGAGATGATCATTTGCACCTAAATCACTCCCCCACCACCACCACCATTAACGCTGCTTTAATATTACGATACAGCAGCTAGGGATTCAATCCGCTCTCCACTTAGAGAATGTTTACAATTAATTTGCACCAAACCTTCATTACAAATTCCCATGGCTTAAAAAAACAAACAAAACAAAACAAAAAAATCAACTGCCCACCCTACCCCCCCCCCACACACACACACACACAAAGTAAAATCTCCAAACCCAATTATGACTTTGTTCGCAGAGACCCAGGTTGTGGTCTGGACCAGCTGATTATTCTATGCCACACGCAAACCCCTTCCTGATTCATTTTATACTGGGATTCTAATTAAACAGGAGTGAGGTGCGACAGTTGTGTACAGTATTACTGCTTTACCTGCTGACAATAACAATATAAAATTACATTGCTGGAGATTGAATGGAAGCAGTGTTTAACACCATTATTCCCCTTCCTTAGAAGCCTGATAGTCATTATGAGTGCAATTACTGCAGTTTCACTGGCTCTCTGTCTGTGGGGTATTATCTCCATCAGTTCGAAGCCCCTGCTAGGTGAAAAGTGTACTGCATGCTAAAGACAAGGGTAAGCTAAATCCAATTATCTCATTGTGACAGAACAAAAATAGTTTTCCTGATATCGGACAAGGAGATTTTCATTTAAAGTTAATTTTTCTCTTTGTTTTCCTGACATTTTTTGCTGTCTCATACTCCTTATTTTATTTTTCTTTCTGCTGCCCTGCTTTCCCTCCATGACCATTTTGTTTTTAAAATATCATGCAGGGCCAATATAATCGCCCTGCTTCAATAAAGATCATTTTTGAGGCTTTCTGTCATCTTCAAGTTTTGGTTGAAGTTGAAGATGTGTTACATTTTGTTTTCCTTCTTGAATTAATTTGACAGATGCATTCATCTAAGACAATAAGAGGTATCTGTAAGGAACCTGGATAGTGCAATATTAAATGTAACAACATATACAATATAGTATAAGCCAAAGAGAGTAACTGATGCAATGAAACACAACCACAGTGCAAGAATTATAATGTGCTTGTCAAAATTAGAAAATTAGTGCAAATGGTTTTGTGCTGTTAAAAGGTTAAGGCCAAATTTAAGCAAGATTTCAGAATCTTACATTTTATCTTTTTTAAAGGCATCAAATGAAAGAAAACTGAACACTGGGCTCTATGATTCCTAGAACATGTGTGGTATGCAAAACCAGGCCTTTAGCTAATGTGACCCTGTCTGAATGCATGGCCTTGTCACCTAACATTCAGCAATTATCATATTAATGTATTAATTAAATAATGTATTCATTCAATAAAAAGTAATTTAGAGGAAATGTCTCCCAAGCTCAAACTCTGGTTTTAACAGATGTCCATAATATTAAGATCAAGAAACAACAACAACAATTATATATATAATTTTGTTGTTGCTGTTATTATTATAATCCAATAAAATATTTATAATTCATATGCTACTTCCACTTTTGGTATTTACCCAGTGGGTTAGGGAAATTAGGGCTAGGAGAAGGAAATAAGTTATGAGACAAAGTTATGAATGCCTCAGAAATTATTTTGTAGTTAAACCTTGAGAGAGTAGGTGTGTGTGTATGAATTGGTGACATTTCAGTAGGTCTGGGACACCGTGACCCTGCAGAGGATGGTGAATACCTCACATACATCTGGCTCTTTTTATTTCAGTTCTGTTTTTCACTGTCGCTGCTCCAGTGCTGGGGTTCATTCTCTCATGTTTTGACATTGTTGGCTTAATGATTTCTCCCTTTATGAAGAAATTATGCTGTGCATGTAGTTTTAACCTTTGCACTGATGTCTGTTGCAAAGAATTATTAATGGGCAGTTGCTCCCTCTCCAATTTATTAAAAATTTTCTTCAGAGAACGTGTAATGGGTTTTCATTAATCAATTACAGTATAAGCACAGACCAGAACAGAACATAGCTGCTGTGGTAGCACTCTTCAGCCTCAAAAGAGGTTTTGTTGTTGTTGTTGTTTTGTTTTTTTTAAAGAAAGAAACAACCCCCCAGTTAGGTGAGTTAGTCTTCACCTCTCTGCGTTAACTCAGCTCCCTTCTCAAGGCCCCACCAGTGATCCACAAACTGAGAAGATATCATTAATAAATAAGTATAGTTTTATGAACAATATTTATTAAACTAAACAAATCATCTTATTACATGTTTTTTTCCACAGATGGATGGTATGATCTACATTTTTATATCAAAATGCAACACACTGTGAAATGATCATAGAGACTGATATAATTGTTTGGGTCAGCATGTAATTTCTCATCTCCCTGAAATATGCCTCCTGTCACCTGGCATTTTCGAAATGTGTTCAGGGGATTTGTGATTAAAGCCTATAATAGTATGGTATTCTAAATGCTTGCTGTTTCATATGCCATTATTATGATCACATTGTTTCAGTAAGGGCCTGACTTCCCCATTCTGCCCCAGCACAATATAGTTACCAGAGCAGTGTGTCCGATCAGTGTGACTGGGTGTCTAATGCCATCCAGTCTGTGAGTGCTGACCCAGTAGGGATTTCCTCTCACTCTGACACTGATATTCAGCTTGCATTCCTTGTAGCTGAAATTATGCAAATCGTTTTCATGCTGCTACATTAAACAAGACCACTCACAAGTGCACTTCACTCTATCTGAATGGTTTAACCCCACACAATCAACTGGTTACAACCAGAGTCAAACTTTTTTAGAAAGGAAACTGCAAAGTCATTTTTTTAAGAGGGGGGAGTTTTGGACATACTTAGAAATACCTAGATGTTTATACCAAATATGTTTTCATTATTTTCATTGAAAACAATAAATTTCAGCTACTTTTTCTGTGCAGTCTTTAGACTACCATTGTCAAACTGTGGACATTTTCTTGACTTTTCATATATTGTCGTTTAAAAATGTCTTGCTCTAGTGGTTGTTGGTATGACAATTGATTGAAAATATAGGCACAATCCATTTAATATTTGGAAAATGTATTAATTAAATCTGTAATATTTCTCTTGGACTGTCTTTTATGGGTAGAAACTAAAGTCAGTCATACTAAGTGCATAAAAAAACAGCATTGATAATAGAGAGGACAATTACTTACAGTTTTAATCTGTGAAGGACACAAATTCAAGTAAATGAACTTGAATTTAGAACACTGTTAACATTGGGGTTCATGGACACAAACAGCAACCAAAACACCGACCCCAGGTGTGTGAGAGGTCTTCAAATGGGTTAATTTACATTGAAATGTACTGAAAACATTGTTTTTACTTGTAGTATTCATGCTGACACCACGTGAAAGATAAAACGGCAAAGCTGTTTTTGTGGAAGCACTACTGAGACTTATTAACGAGTTATTGAATAAATATAAAACATAAAAATATATACATATATGCATTGTTATTTTTCCCATTATTCCACTATGCATATTATTCTCAAAGCTTTTGTGATTCTTGGAAGGAAGACAATTTTCAGAATCAGAAAGCGGCTACTCGATGTGAAAGACATTAATAGCAGCTGAGACTAAGTACAGGCGTGTGTTTCCCAAACCTCAATAAAATATAACATGCTGTTCTTTTTAACACTCCTGAGACACAGCTAAACAAACAGGACACTTTACCTGTAGGGGTCACAGAAAGAGTGCACTTTTTAATTACGTACACACTTGTTCTTCTCTCTGGGTGCTCAGATTGATGTAGTGTCTTTTTGTTAATCCCTTCTCCAAGCCTGACAAAAACAACTTGGAAGAAGGACAACATAAAACCGTCTGTGGGCGATCGTCATAAGTTTCACTTCTGCAAAAGTGAGAAAATCATATTCTCTGAAAATGTATTCACTGCCACATAACCAATTTGCTCTCAGATGTGGGAATACATATACTGCTTGGAGTGGTTTGGTATTGCATTATGCAAAGAAATTTGTTTACAGCACTTAATTACAAGACTCTGAAAACTTAACCCTTTCTATGTTAGATGCTAAGTAATATATTGACAGTCATGTATATAACATGCACTTAACAAAACACTTGCATTGATCACAAGCTCAGTAGCAGTTCTAGCTTGTATTATGTGAAATTCCTTTAATAAAAATGAATAAAGACACTAAAGGTGATATGAAAAACATAACCAACAAACAATAGCATAGTGGGCAACAGAATAGCACAGAAATGCTTAGATTTTACTTTATCTAGTATAACTAAGTGGAACTAACAGTGAAATTGTATTCCAAATTGAACTTGCGACTCTCCACCCCAATGCCTGTGAAAATGATTATCATCTAAAGCAATTAAACACTTTGTTTCCTGATCAAACAATCCATTCTCCAAACACAGAAATATATACGTCAATGTGTTGTAGCACGGCCTGTCTTGTCCAAATCATTTGCAGTTTCTTTTAGAATTTTTTTTACTTTTAAGGGAACATGTATTGTAACTTTTCTGTCAGGAATGCATTAGGGAAAACAAATGAAGTAAAGTTCAAAGTAAATAATATAATATATATGTCAGTATCAATCCTTATATTTTAACACAAATTGGTACCTATTGCACCAGTCAGTGCCCTGTAAAATTGGTGCTGAAAAGAGGTGGTGTACTACTGTACATTTGTTTTTTATTTTTCCTTTTTCAAAAGAAAATAAATAATAAATGTACTGTAGTGATGACATCAACCGGAACTCGTTTAAACTGCCAACTGTGAGCCACAACAAAGGGAAAGCTTCATCCCGTCCGTTGCCATGGCACCCAATAAAATAGTCCCTTCACACATCATTAAAAGCACACATTTCAATCAGCACACTTTTTAAGAACCACGAGAACATACAGTAAGAAGAAAGAGTGAAATAAATACAGTTGACAGCCAAGTCAGTGCTTGTCTTGTGAATGTAAAAGAGCTTATAGCACTTGTTGAACAAAGCAGAGAGCATTTTCCAAGATTTTAATATGTATTTAAATGTATTTTCTTTTAATGCTGTGTTCCTACCCCTTATCTATTTTAAATATGAAACCACACAATAGTAATAATAATACGTTCTTACTTTTATCAATTTTATCCAGTCATTTTAAGTATCACAAAATCATATTGTGGCAGCGTAAGGGGAGTGGTGCACGAAGGAAGGTATTTTAGGACTACAGGTTATCCCCCATCTTAACCCTCTTAAATGACCCCGTATTACAGCAAACTAGTGCCATAACCCAAACAACCACCACCCCACACCACATCACAACTCTACCGTGCTGATGTGAGTAGTTGTTGATTTGTGGTCCTGCCCCGCTTAACTCTAAGAGCATAAATCACACCAAAATTGTATGGAGATTATTAAAAAAAAATACATGCTCATTTTAATATGGCATCAAGCAGCACACTCGAAACACAGTGCTCCACTAAGAGTACTTTTAGATATGTGAAAGCAAAACTAAAACTGGATCCCTCTTAAACCACCCTGTGTGTCTTTTAATTAAAGAAATAAGTGATGACAGCAGTAAAATAATGAAGTCCAGTGTGTGTGTGTCTCTCTCTCCATCTCTCTCTGCTATTACTGGAAGTAGGGTTCTCCTTGACACTCCTCCACGGTGTCTCTGTCTGCTTGCCAGTCCCAGTGTTGCACCTCTTTGCCGCCTCAGTCTGATCTTGTGTAGAGTGATGTTCAGACATACCCCTGGCTTCATTAGCATGCAGTGTGAGAAGTGCAGCAGCGAGGGATGCATTTGGCAAGGCAATGATACACCTGGCCAAACTCACAGTCTTCAGATTCAGAGTAAAACCTAGCTTTTAGAGGGCTTCATTTCTGGCAATACCAACCAATCACCCATGCACTTTTAAAATATTATATAATGGAGATACAGCAATTTGTTACATAAAATTAATTTGAAACGATTATTCTGTCCATTGTTCATTCCTGTTTTTGAACATCATGTACAACATGTTTTTTAACTGTAAACTGTAATTGGAGTTATATATATATATATATATATATATATATATATATATATATATATATATATATATATATATATATATTATTATTATTATATGGCATAAGATTATATGTTTTGTTTGGGTTTTTGGGGGGCACACATTTCTTTACACATGTAGGCCTAGCCACACTGATTCTCACAAAAGTACAACAAACTGAATATAATTAGAAACTGCTAAAATGAAATAAAAAGCTTAAGTAAATAGGCCCCTCCAATTGCAAATTACTATCCTGCCATTTAATCATTAATGAATCTGTTAATTTATTTTTTGCTAGAGGCTTCTTTCTTCTACCTAATGGAAACCCACCATTAAATACTGGGCTTGTAATTGGATCAAAGTTTTGATTTAATCTAGGCCATTGTCACATTATGCAATTCTGCTAAGGATGTACAAACTATTGTCATTGACTGCACCAAAGTCTTCAACCAATTTGGCATTAAGCAGCTCTACTCTAGAGGGCCAGTATTAATCAGTCGGGGCCTGTAGCCACAGTGACTGTGTGTGGAAGCTTGGCAGAGGGCAGCACAAACTGGATTCAAATCTTTAAGTGGAGCAAGGATGGCTATTTACCTCTTTCTATTTGTTTTTCTCTCTCAACTTTGGTACTGTACATAAACAATACCAACAATAACTGTTATTGTTGTTGTTATGATTGTTAATATTGTAGCCTTTTAGTTTTTTTGCTACTGGATTCACCTTTACAAAAAAAACAAATAATATTCGGTGGGTACAAGCAACATTTTTTATTCTCAGAATGGTTTTTAAGCAGCTGTACTGTTCTCACTTTCACTCTAAATGTTTTCTCTCCGGTTGGAACCGGGACACCCCTATATTTCCCCTTGCCCCCCGTGACCAGCTACTCCATTCACAGTGCCGCTCTGTTTCCCACGCGGGGTTAGCTTTCAACCCTGGAAATGACAATAATTCCCCTTAATAATCAGATCTCTATATGATCTGCCAACTCCCAGCACAATAAACTGACAGACATACACATACTGCCGTGCCTCCATTCCACATAACAGTCCCAGATGACTGCAGAATTATATTCCATACAGCTTCCAGCCTTGTTCTAGCTGCTGTTGTGGTTGTTGTTGTTATTATTATTATCATCTCTTAATATCTCTTTCAGTATTATTATTCTTGTTCATTATTTTCCACAGGGATCTATAAAATTAGCTTATTATTATAATATCAGCAATATTAGTAGACAATGGGCCGGATTAAATAAAAATTTTGACCCACCCACTAATAGGAAATTACAGAACTGTACTCGGTTGCGGCCACTTTCCTCTAATCATAAATGTAACCGCTATGATGTACAGGTTTGTAGTTTGCTATTAGCGGGTGGGTCAAAGTTTTGATTTAATCCGGCCCAATGTCCAGCTCTACCACGTTTAGATTGCAGTGGAAGGCATTTCATATCTATTGCTGTTATTAAATATATAGGACCTATATATATTTGAAAAAGTTAACTACAACCACAGGTTATGATGGTTAAGTAGGCCTATACTTTCTGATGCAAAACCATGTTGATCCACAGTAAGACCTGCCTGAGTTTATGCATGAATATATCAGAAACTATTGTTATTCAGTTTGCAATGGGATAATAGGATGGAAAATATATTTTGCCACAAAAGAACTATTGACTGGCATCCTACCAGCCTTACATTTTTGACAAGATCCAATGAAATAAGGACTCTAGCAAGGAGCACAGTCATTGGACAGCCAGACTGAGTGCAACTGCTCTCATTGTAGCTCAGAGAGATTGTCAGACAGCTGTCATTTTTACACAAGGACCATGAAACCCTGGGAAAAGTGTGTGGGGGGGGGAGCAATGGGGGAAAAAAAAGTTATCTTCACTCAAGTCTCAAAGAAGTTCTTGTGGGTTTAAAGATCTAAAAATGAGAGCTAAGTAATTTCCTTTTCTTTCCTGCAGTTTTTTAAAGCTAATAATAAGCCCCAGAACACATAGGCCTTTAGCTGAAAGAAGCTTGTCATGGTGGTTGGTAACTAATGAAGATCCCTTTTAGTTTATCTTCATCAATTGTCAAATATTTGAGTCTGTGAAGTGGTGTGATGAGGTGCAAAGACAGATATTTGAAGGGATTTTAACTCATTTGAGCAATTACATGCTTAACTGGCCCAAGATAATCTGTCAGCCTAGGCTTTTTCTCTCCCTCACTCTCTCTCTCTCCTACACGGCACAAGAGGGGAAAGCTTAGAAAAGCAGGATTTAAAGCACAAAGGCTCGCCCTGAATAGAATGAAGGCACCAGAGAAATTAATTGCCGCTAACAAACAGCAGGACTGCTTACAAATTTTGTGTGCCACTCACTTACCTACCAGAAGTGGTGGGAGGGGGTGGCTGGTAGTGGTAGTGGTGGCTGAGGCTGGGCAGGGGTATTACATTAATATTTGATCAAAGGTGCTCTATTTCGTCTTAAACATAAGAACTGGAGGCCAGATTTTAAAACCACATCATAAGGAAAGTTTAAGCATGTACAGGGATTCATATTTGAATTGTAAAGTGACACGAACCGGCCCAGGAATCCTGAATATAGGTACCTAAACAGAAAGAGAAAGGGGGGGGTGGAAAGAGTTGACGAAAGCAGCTTCTCAGGGGGGCAGGTACATTTCTCCTTTCTTTAATTTATTTTAATTTCTGAAGTCCACCTCTGACTAGGTGGAGTGCAGGAGTTCAGGTTTAACGAAGGGAAGCTGGATTTTCGGGGTTGAGGTCCCCTAAACTTTGCAAAGCACCTATTCATATTCTCCACATGCCCTGGCCTTCTGGGCTTCTTAGCTAAAAGGTTAAATTGAGTGCCAATTAGAGCTATACACATAGCAGGAGGGACTATCCTTTGGCAGAAGTCCTGTCCACTAGTAATGGTCTGGGATCAACGACATGCATTGCTCCATGGCTTCTCTGAGGCCCACAGCCTGTCATGCAAAAAGGTGCATCAGCCATATATTTATTTATTTTGAAATGGTCATTGTATGTTTGTTTTTTTGTCTTATTTTAATTAGAAGTCTATTTATTTGTTTATTTATTTATTTAAATGATTCATTCATTACTTTAAGGAATGCAAGGGCAGAAAATGTGGGCCACCTCAGAACTACATTATTTTGAAAATAAATACTTGTGTCTTAGACAAAGCTCATATTTTGATATATATCCTCTTACTGACATTTTAAGCTTATTTTGTAATACTTTTTTGTGAGAATGGCACATTTTATATTTTGTATTTGAATATTTATGCATTTCATGTAATGTCACCTAATTATGATTATGAATTACTAACTAATGTGGTATCAAGTGTTCAACTCCAATCAAATAATATGACTACTCCTGTTGATAATCGTGTGAGGAATATTCATCATCAGAGATGTGTCTTTATCTGAAGTAAGTAATTATAATAAAAAAAAAATATTTCGGTCATTGCTTTCATTCTTCATATTAGTATTGGTAAGTCTAGTAGTAATACAGTTACACTTTATTATGATTAAATGTAATAACAAGTTAAGATAGCTTTGAAGGTAATTAGCAATACAAGTAAAGGTTTTAATAAAACAAACGAATTTAAGAAGCAGGAAAAAGCTAAATATAATTTAAAAAATGCTAAAGAAAGAGAGGGACTTTATAGTAGGTTGTAAAAGCTTTAAGCGATTTCTCACTTAAAAATAATCCATACAGAAAATGGGAGCAATGCTTTGTGGGTAGCAATGGGGACAGTGGCATCCCTCACCCTGTTTTTTTTTTTTTTTACCAGCGCTTGTGACTGCCATGTCACCATGCTGTCTGCCACCGCCAGCCTGGCACCTATCATCAACCACCGCAGCCCCTGACAAAAGGCAGCTACAACGCGCACAAAGACATTTGCATTTTTGCATCTCATTATGCTCATAATTGCATACCAGTGCAACGGGCTCTTCCCTATTATCTGGCGTAATGTTATCAGTGACGTCTGAAATACATGTTTAAATGTCAATTATTGACTACAAAGGAAGACTGACCTTTGAAAGAGCACGTTTTTTTTCCTCTTCTCCCCCCCCAACCCCCGGCTTTGGGCTGCACTGTGACTCTCTCTCTCTCTCTCATTCTCTCTCATTCTCTTTCTCTCTCTCTCTCTAATATGTTTATTTAGTGTAAAGACTCTGGCTTTAACAATTAAAAAGACATAGAGTGATCAGTGCTTCTTTAGTTTAGTTTAGATTATTGTTGTCAATTTGGCAACATCCACAAATATTTTAT
The DNA here is from genome assembly GCF_036373705.1 of Amia ocellicauda. Classification (NCBI taxonomy): domain Eukaryota; kingdom Metazoa; phylum Chordata; class Actinopteri; order Amiiformes; family Amiidae; genus Amia; species Amia ocellicauda. Next base: position 35,268,458 of record NC_089853.1, read on the forward strand.
TATTAATAAATCATTAATAATAATAATAATAATAATAATAATAATAATAATAATAATAATAATGTCTTTTACTCCAAACTCATTATTTCCTTTCCTCTTTAATCGCTAGATGGAAATCAGTTAGTTTTGTTTCAGGCTGTTTTCCAAAAACAGTGCAAGATGGCTTTTGAATACAGCAGTTCTTGTTCTCCACTAAGGTCTGGGATTATGCTGATAATTAGACTAATGTACTCACTTGCAAAACAGCTTCTCAACTCAAAATCTGATCACAGATAGGAGCTGGGCAGTGAGCAACTACTATGATTATATTAACAGCCATTGAAATCAGGGCATCAAGTGGGAGGCAGCTATTGTAGCAACAGAAATTGCAGGACACATGCACAAGCTTTATAACTCCAGTTTGTTGCACACAGAGTCAAGATGCATTATGGAAATCCCTGTTAAATATTATTTATACTGAAGATATGTTATTGCAGATGGATAGAGAGAGTGAGACATGAATCCTCTGAAAATGTCTTGTCTTGGTCTGCCATGCTGCAGTGCTTCCTTCAAGTGGCATTTTTCTCATTTCAAATTATTATTCGAAGTAACGGCAGTGGGTTAAGACAGGAGGGAGAAAAAAAAAAGAACTTCAATGTCCAAGAGTGAAGTGAGGAGATTAAAGTTTAACAAGCATAGAGAAGTAATGGAAAGGAACTTGAACTACAGGGAGACACCTACTATAGGCCTACCATTTCTAATAGACAAAACACATTGATCTATAATTCACTATAATCCTCCTTATCAGCGTGCAACGGAATCCAGTGGCTCCACATCAAATAAAGACGATAGAAAATTATGTTAACACATTTGACGGCTTGTTTGCTCATTTTATTTAAGCATTGGTAATGCTTCAGTGAGGAACGAATTGTTTATTTGTAGACTCAACACAGTTTGTGGTGCTTGCTGTCTCGGTATGGATGGAGAGAGAGAGACGGGGGAAAAATGTAACTCAAGGCCACTGTCACTCTCTTCATTAAATATTTAATATCCCTTGCTGTGTGAGTGCCAGAAAGAGAGGGGGTTGTTTAAATTCGTATTTCTACAATTCACTGCCTTCCGTGTCTTACTTTTCCTTTATACTCTCATTGTATCACACCTATCACTGTCTGTTGTTTGACTTTCTTCCCCACTGCTCAGTGTTTACAGTGTACATTGATACGATCGGTATAAGAAACGTTATTTTCCTTGCAGGTGTCTAAGAAGCCTTACTGCTGTATCTTACCTTCAGCTTTATCTTGGTGTAGTTTACTTTTTGTGGAAGGATTTCAGCCTGAATGTTCCTGATTTAGATCAGTGTGTTAAAACTTGATAAGATCCATATTTTTCAGAATTACTGTATAGATCGCCACATAGTCCTGCTGTTTTGCTCATAGCTGTTGGCCATCCTATATTCATTTTTAAACAAGACACAAAAGATGGAATTCATGAAGTACAAAACTATTAAAGGTTTATGAAGATCCACATTATAAAGCAACACTGAGAAGTACCCTGACCTGATAGCACTTTCTATTTAATATCATGAAACTTCTATCAAAAGTTATATTGGAACTACTTCCCTACTTTCATGTTCCCCTTGAATTTGACATTAATTGTAGTTCCATTCTTGTATCTCTATCTTGTATCTCTTTCTCTTTTTTTAATTTTAGTAAATTCTTAAGTATTTCCTTTAGACATTATTATTACACTTCGTAGGCTTGGGAAATCAAATAAATCGCATAGGTCATCTTTTTAATTAAGTTAAAAATAAGCGTGTCTGGACTAATTTATTCTCTTAAATTACCCAGAGATCTCCCCCTGTAATTTGAAGCCGAGACGGACATTCTCACAGACTGCAGCTTTTGAGTTCAACTAATTTATTTTAATTGCACCCTTAAATACTATTGCATTGGTTAATTCTACTGTTTCTTATTTATGGATTTCAAAGTGATTGGCACATCGTGGACACATTTTACATGAGCGCGGGACAAGAACGATTGAGAGAGCAGAGTATGTCTTAGCCTTGCCAGCAACATGGAATTTCCATGCATCTCAAATAATTAAAATGGAGGAAAAAATAATCAAAGGATTCTGTGTATAATTTCCTTAACAATATACAATTTTGATTATGGTTTAAAAAATAATACATAATAATTGTTTATATGAAAAAGGCAATAGTACCTAATGTATATACATTTTCCTTCCTGTCTTTTTCTTTCCTCTATAAATTACTGTAATTCCCTATGTAGAAAGAGACACCAAGATAAATCTGACGGCTCACCCCTCAGTGCATTCTCCTCCCAGGAATAACACTTGATCCATGCCCCCTGAAAGCATGCACCAAGCCCCCCAACTCCCACCCCTTTGGCCTTTGGGTATCTGGAGTCTCAGAGTCAGTCGTGGTTATCTGACCCTAACCTTGGCGTATGGTGACCTTGACCTGGACCTCACCCCTACCCCATGCACTGGGCTACATCTGTTCCTCTCCCAAGGACACCCAAGTGGTTAGTGAAATTGAAACGTCACCTTGAAGTTCCATTTGTTTCTCTCAGAGAGGTCAGCAAGGGTTTCTCATTAGTCTGAACTTGATCTGTTGCTTCGGGGAAATTAGGTAGCAAGCTAAGAATGTACCAGGAATAATTAACTGTATTGGACATACATAGATGATAAAAGTTACTTAGTGTACATTTAAAAAAAATAATAATAATTATATATAAAACAATGAATTATAAACACTACAAATGCCATGAGAGAGTGCATGAGAGCAATACAGACAAAACAATTTTTTACTTTGATTTTTCAAGTGGTTAGCTATACTGTATAGGTGTAAAAAAAACATTTATAATCTGATATTTCTTAACATGACTTCATTTTTCCTTTTAATCTACTCCAATATCAAACAGGCTGATTTCAAAAGTGAAAGTGTAAGAGTGCAAGACAAAAGCTCTATAATAATATAAAAAGGAATGTGCTGGCACATTTTCCTTCTAAATAAAGTATTATTGGCAGTATTTCAATAGTTTTCATAGAGAGTAATGCATACGTTATGCTGCAGGTTACTGTGCATTTTTAGTATGCAGATATTTCAATGCTCTTGGTTTGTCCTTATGTGATTCCTTGATTGTGGTGCCCTTCATTATTTTATCTAGTGTTTCAACAGCTCTGTGATTTCTGTGACCTTTTCATGAAAGTTCCCCCCCCACCCCATCAGAAAGAAACAGAGAGATCTGCACTGTTCTGTAATGCTATAGAGTGAGGGAACACAAAGTTAATATTAATGAAGGTAGAACACAGACATTGCTACTCTTTAATGGATAATAGATTACAGTATTGTACTTGATCGTTAACTATGCATATTAAGAAAGCACAGCCTTAGGCAGGTTGCCATCTTTTGGTGGATGTCAGTGTTTTGATATTTTGATAAATCATAAAATATTGAGGATGGGTCATCCCTCTCGGTCAAGCTGATTAAATTCTCTCTGCGATTCCACAAAATAAAGATATATTTCACACACACAGTGTGCTGGGGGAAACAGATACCCCGAGAAGCTCGGACGACGGTATAATGTTCACTCGGGTTATTCAAATGTCTTTCCATGCAGTATTTTGATCCTATGGTATGATATAGCATCCAAGTCAAGGAGCAAGGGGAGAAAGGTTATAAAATGCCTGCTTCAAACGTGCTTCTACTAAACATCTTGTGGTTTCTTTCTGTCTTTCAGAACTTTCAGAACTACCAAAATAAACACAGAAACTGTCAGCCTAGCTTTGTTTGTGCTCACCAGACTTTTATTATAGACATACAGAGTGAAGAGCACTGACTGGTTGATACCTTCATGGTCTCATTTTGCTATAGAAATAATGAAATATAATATGTTTAGTTTTTTTTTGTTTTGTTTTTTTTTTACATTCATTATTCATGAAAAACAAATGCCCGGGTGTACGCTGATAAACAGTTCAGCTCAGAGGCTCTCAGTTTACCTACTTGGGATCGCATAGTATCGACGAAGATGAGCTGTGTGTGCCTGCTGTATTAACCACATTTGTCCGTTAACACTGAAATGAAGATGGCTTGATTGGGACAAATAATTCACTGCACAGAATCTGGGTTCTAGTATTGCATGGGCTAACACACGTCGATCTAGTTAAATATCCGCAGCTAAAGGAATGACAAATCAAGTACAAGGAAAATACACAAAGAATGCAGTTGTTTAGATCAGCATCATTTAAGCAGTGAAATTTCTGAATGTGTAGAGGCTTACAGTGTGCATTGATAGGAGCGAGAATCAGGTGACAAGCCTAGTGCGGAGGTAAGACTCCATAGGTTGTAAGATTCCCTTAATCTGCTCGACGTTTAAATTTTAATGAAAAGCATCATTTCACAATTGATGTGGGGGATATTTTCGTGTTTTGTCCCAAGCATGCTTACCTAAAGATTATTGTCAGGAACATTTTTTTTCCACCCCTGCTTATCATAACCCTCTTCAGAATGGGTCATCATGTCATTTTCTAAGAAAAATGAATATCCTCTCATACTCTAAAGCAGGGCCTTGGTATTTGTATGGCCAATGTGACCTTTCCAAATGCCCTCTTAGATTAGGTGCACAACATGGAAAATTGTGCTCTAGCAGCAGTCCATAAATCATACCTAGCAATTTTTCTTTAAAGAGGTATGTAAATACCAGTGTACTAGGTAGGTAAACAACACTAACCCTGCGAAAATGACTCGAAAATTGAAGAAAAGCACCTTATTTTTCAGCTGAAATTGCTTTTGAAGCCCGGCACTGGAGCTGGGATGGAGAATGCATGAAATGATTTGTGCTAGGGGAATAGAAAATGGGTTGATGATAACCACACTCGACACAGTTCCTATGTAGCAGAGTTCTTACAATGATCAAAGATATCATTGGTGTGTATTATTTCTCCCCTCGCAGCCCTAAATGCATGTGAATTTCAAGTGACACACACATTATCTACATGTCTTCAAAGTGGGCAGACGGCTTTGGAGCTTGTGTTTTCTTATTTTCGGGCCTGGATAATGTCAGATGTCCCTGCATCAGCCCTGGCCTCAGAACACTTCATTTTAAATAAGACGAAGCAGACACTTCTGAGCAGGGCGACAAAGGAGCGCCACCACGGCAGAGCCACCGAGCCGCAGCCTGCTGACTCTGATCATTGCAGCAGGGAAGGATCAGAAAGGCAGTACAGGGTGGCCTTTCTTCAAGTATGCTGCTCCTTCCTCTCCTACTTTGCCCGCGACTGTACCCATGTCATATACCTCGTGGATTCATTAAAGGCTTGCCCCTATAATCTATTTATGTCAGTAGCTCAGTGTTGCTGTATATGAGGTGGAATCGGAGCTCTACACTTCACCCAGATTTTATCCCATGGTTGGTTTCCAGTGGACATTAAAGAAGGCTGTAGCAGATACCTTCTCTTCACAACTCACAATTCTGCCCTGTAGTTTGGTGGCTGTGTTGTGTCTTGCACAGAAAACCACAAAACCTAGTTCGCCCTCTAAAGTTAGGTCCTTCTGGAAGGAGAATGAGAGTTTGGTCATTTATATATAGATCTACACACACACACGCACACACATGCATACTCTGTGTGTGTGTGTGTGTGTGTGTGTGTGTGTACTGTATGTGTGTGTGTTTGCACGAAATGTACTTATTTCTTTAATGGAGAAGATGGAACTGTACTCTCTTAAAAAAACAAGAAATTATAGCATGTAATGATTTCCTTTTTATTTGCACAGCTGCGTAATTATAACTGTGTAACCAGAAATCTCTCAGTTTTTGTGCCTCGGGCATCCTTTGAGTTGGATGCAAAAACTGTGCGCTGTGGTAATAGATCTGAAATATCTATGCTATAGGTACTGCATGAACCTTCAGTGTAACTACATGAGCCAGTTTTCAGTGAAATTTACTTAATTCTGTAGGGTAAAATATATAAATCTTGTTGTTCTTAAAGCAAAAGTGGAATCGCTGGTCTGTTGCCTATGTGTTTGGTCGCCTGCCACCATGTAGCTGGACTCCTTTTGGCAGGCACTGATCTTCATCTGGTCAGCATGTTAACCAACCAGCATAATGAACCAGCCTGCTTCATTTGGCCACCCAGCAACTGTAACTTCATCGCCAAAGAATGACGGTGCCTTGTCGCCTGTATCAAGGAGATTGCCTCATATTAGTCTTCCAGACTTTGGGGGTAAAATGAGAGTCACTCTGATCCTAAGCTCTCGCAGAAATATTGCAGTGCGGAGTGATTCTCATTAACGCTGGCCTCTTTGGCATCTCAGCGACACCTAGAATGACACGCAATCTGTCCCAAGAAGCGTTCTGCCGATCGCAGACACTGCTCATCAGAAGGAAGGCTAATTCCCAGCATCTGGTGCAAGCTGGTGCTTTCCATGGTATTGCCATGGCAGATACCGTGTAGCAGCCTCCCGTTTCAGGCTGTTGAATAATTCTACCCATTGAGTCCTCAGCAGAATGGATGGACACTGCTGGGCAAACCATTTCATGTCAGCATGGTACCTCAATGACTCCTGCAGAAGGACCCCTGTTATCTAACCAAACAGCACCAGTTGGAGAAGGTGCCAAATCCTCAAACCCCACCACCTTCTGCAGAGCCACAGGGTGGGGAGTGGCCATTGGAGATTAAGCAGTTAAAGCAACAGTGTCCTACACTCACAGACTTAAGGAGGCATGCTTCACATACACCAGAAGTAGAATAGTATGAACACAAAAATACAAAAAACTTAGGGGGCCTTCTCTTTTAAAAGTGGAGACTTTTACGTTAATAAACATTTATGCACCTTTGTGACACAGAGGCACTCGTATAACTGCAGAAGGAGCTTCAGGCACTGTGTCAGAAAGGCACTGGTAAGAGGCCTCTTGTGCCTGATCAAGGCCCTATACAGAATCTTCCTTTGTGTCGGAGCACTCGAATGAATGTAACACATGAACATAAAAGAGATAATGTGAAAGTCTTCCAAACAAAGCCATGTGCGAGACAAAGTATATGTATTTGCCTGAGCAGAACCTAATCAGACCCTGGGTTCTAGAATTACACTAATGTCTGTGCTTACCCTCATTAGGAAAAGGCAAAACAGAAGTTCCCCTATAGCCATCGTGAAAGAGCTCTGTTTTTTCTTTTTTTTCTCTTTTCCTCCCTTTTTTTTAATATTAATAAGTGGGTCCAGTGTGGCAGTAATGATATTAGAGGGCTGACGGAATTCTCCACCCAGCTGGACATGTTAATTGAGAAGGCAAGTTTTAAAGGCAAAGTTCATGTTTGCCCAGATGGTGAGACAATACAGGATAGCAGACCCAGGTCAGTGTCAATCCCAAACCATACCTTAATGGCTTGTTGGAGTTTTTTTTTTTGTTTTTTTTTTTCTTTTTTTTTTTTTTTTCTCCCTTTCTCCAAGTTTGACGTAAGTTGTTCCCCATGGTGTAAAAGAGTCCTCTCGGTCTGCCGCTGATTCTGTGCCCTTGACTGTCTACTGTACTTTCTCATCTATACTACGACAATTTATAGGTCTTTAATGGCCAGGGGGAGGAAAACTGCCTTTTGCTGTTTCTTCCTTTTTCTCTTCAAATGCTGCTGAGTTACAGTACCTATGAAAAGCAATCCTAATATTTGATTATAAAAAACAAGTATATGTTACATGTGATATGTGGCACATAGACAATGTTACCAGTTTCTGTGTGCTTACCAATGATAGAATATATAATTTAAGATCTCTTTAAATGGGTCCATGCCTCTTTTTCTTTGATTTGGATTGTTATTGTACTTGCCAGATTCTGACTTTACAATACTAAATCAGCAGAACACAGTGGATGCATTGACAAATAACGCTGGGATGAAGTGTATTTTTCAGTACATGGTTTCTCACATGGTTACAATAAATTATTTCAACAAGAGAGAACGGACTCTTGATAGTATTAGTCTTGAAGTGGTAATGATAAAGTAGGATCTATCCTGGATCAAATGATCACATTCTGTCATTTCTAATGCTTATAAACCGCAGAGCCCTGTGTGTTCATTTTAAGGTATCTACTCTTATTAACAGAAGTGGGTGCATGTAGTGCTGGGATTCGGTCTGAGTGAGATGCGGCCAATGGTCAGCAAGAAATACTTATTTTTCTCTGCACTTTGGTATTCCTCTGCCTTTAAAGGTGGTTCTGTCGGATTCATCTGCGAAGAAGCTGAGGTTTCATAAACAAGGCTGGGAGCTTTGTTCTTGAGTGCTGAGCTGTTTTGCAAACCTGTAGCTTGCCATTTTGTCAATGAGGAAAGCCAACATGAATATCTGTCTATCTATCTAAATATATATAGGATATATATATATTATATTATATATATATATATATATATATAATCCTCCTGGTCTGTTTCACATACTTCATTTATCAACCACTAGGAGCTGCTCTCATACAGTGTGCTTTCAAACCCCTAGAGATATACCTGAGAGCTAGCTCCCCTTTGCAAGCTTACTTACCTCTCACAACACATTAGACAGGGCAGGATTTAATATCCTTGGAGCCATTTGCCACAGGGATACAGTTTATCTGGTATAACTACCTGTCCCTTTCTGAGTTTACCTGTCTAAACAAATACATCTATATAGCGTGAGGGGATGGGCTACCATTTATATGAGTAAACTAAACCAGAAAAATCAGTTGCACATATAAAGGTAAAAGTCAAGTTGATCACTTATAGAACTTCACATAAAATTAATGATTTCTACACCTAATATTTATGTTATTCTTATTTCTGTTTTACAGCATGCAATTGTGAAAAAATATTCTCATTAACAGGAAGAATTACATGCTGTAAACTGTTTGATTTTGCAAGTTGTATTACAGATAGAGAGAATATTGCTTTTTTAACTTTTTTTTTAAAGATAGTGAAAATAATATAAGTATGGTACTTTAAAGGTACACTTTCATCACACAAGTTCCACTTCAACAATTAATAAAACTAATTTATGAAATGTTCACCTTCAGAAAGCTCTTGACAATTTGCCAGGTTCCAACAGGACATAATAAAACTTAAATGTTAAATGTATTAAAATTCTATATCAAGTAACCGACAACACTCGAAAATAAATAAAATTATAATAACACTGCATGGAAACAGCTTTGAATAGAAAAGGAATGTCCTTCATTTTACAGGTAGTGTCAAAAATAAAGACATAAAAATAGTTATTTGTATACCCTGTTGTTTACCTTTTCTGATAATGTCTGCTTAAATAACTACCTGGCTTGCTTCTAGTCTATTTATTTGATTGTTTTATAATCTGCTACATTTCCATGTTATTTGTATGTTTTTGTCATATTAATCCACAGGCATGCCATGAGCAATGTTACTGGGCAGGGAAACTGAATTGTAACCTGCTTCTTGTAAAGATCAGGAACTTTGTATGGAAGGTTATCTGCTGGTAAGTGATTTGGGGGTTGCTGTTGTTTTGCTCTTTCTCTCCTTGTGCCCTGCACTTGTTTATTGAGGGCCAATCTCTTAAAAAGACAGTGTCCATCTACCACTCCTTAGCATAACAGATGGGTGGTTTGGGAACGGACGCTAATGCTACTGTCACACAAATATTTACATCAAATTACGGTAAGGCGGGGCAGGTCCCCTCTGCCTCTGGCCACAGACATCGAAGCAGGTGTCTGCTTAATAATTTGGTCAAAGATCAGTGAGTTAAAGGTTAGAGCTTGGGAGAAGAGAATGAAGGGGTCACAGCGATTGGAGGATGGCGGTGAGACATGATCTCCCCAAGTCTGGAACTGTCAAACCTCAAGGTCATCCATTAGTGCTCCAGCCCAATGGTCTGGGAGACCCGCAATAAATTTAACGCACACCTTTAACCCTTTTAATACAGAAAGATCTCACTGAGAAGCACTGGTCCCACGGGGGAAGTATATTACATTATTAACTTGCCAGAGCCATTGATGGCTACTTATCTGTGCATGTATTTTCGACCATTCTCCACATGTCCACTGGTATACAGGCGACAACTACCCCTGACTCTTGCGGATGAAAACATAAACAGGGATGCATGTATCTTAAAGGAGTAGGGCATGTTTAACTTAACATGAAAAGTATGGTTCACCAAAAAAACAACTGAGCTGTAAGATTTCGTCCACTTTTTCCTTCCCCTAAGACTGTGGGTCATCCAAAAAAGGCAAAAGTTTGATTAGGGTGCTGGCTATTTCCTTGAAACTAAAATCTTTCAATATTACGACTATCGCCTGAGGAAGATTTAAATACAGCCCCGTCAATTCGTCCGTAAGTGATCATTTGATACATTGGTAGGCGAGCCAGGTGTCAGTTCCCTGACAAAAGTGTAGGGAAAATACTGTTAAGGTATGACTGATGACTTATCGTTAACGGTTCTCTCGAGCAGCGCGTTACATCCCGAGCATAGTTTGACACGTTTTATTTTAACGAGGCAAAGATGCTATACTGCAAAAAAAAGGAAAAGAAATAGATAAATGTCAAGTATTAGCAGCCCTTTTTTTCATACCCATCTCCCCCGATAGTTCTTTCTCCCTTTCTCAACCTTTCCCAGATGGCTATGCTACACGTCATAAAAAGAAATGAAGATGACAGAGTGTTGACAGGAGCAGAGAGAATCTAGTTTTCACCCCTCTCCAGACAACAGAAATGACATCATGTCTTCCCAGGCTGACACTCTAATGAATTTCGTAACACCTGAACTTTTCTGGCAAGAGGGACCTTTGACTGGGGCCAGATATTCTGTGTCATTAATAATAGGATCCTGTATTGGACTCTTGTGATTTTATGGCAGTCTCACCTTTCTCAGGCCTAACAACTTGACACAGGTTCATTTTACCTCTCGCTCTTAAAGACATATCCTCCGAGGTGTTTTGCCCATGTAAGAACACTGTCTGTCTCTTTCCTCCTTTTTAAACTGCTAAAAGACCAGAGATGTCATATTGGTCTCTAGACATCTCAATCTAATTTCATGTAAATGAGGATGGTGGGGGAGTAAGAGGGAGAGATGCACATCTGTGTGTGTGTGTGTGTGTGCACACTGTGTGTGCATGTGTGTACATGTATGTGTCTGTGTTTTTGTGTGAGTGAACCTGAAGATGGAAGTGGAGCTCTTGTTAGAGATAAGGTATCATTTTTCACCCAAGCTCCACCACAAAAGCTTGTTAGTTCAGTTTCAGGTGAAAGGGTTGTAGGGTAAGAGTTCATATTCTGTCAAGTGTTTGCGACACAGACACAATGGGTTTTTGAGGGATAACATGTTTATCCTGCCTGGGAGGAAGATCACACAACTCAGAGATATAAGTGGTGGACAAAGGTCTTCCTCATGTGGGAATTTCCATCATATATTATTTCAGGGTGAGAGACCATTGTGGAAGACACATTAGATTGGCCTCCTTGTATCCCAGCTCTACAAATCCTGTTGCAGACTATCATATAAGCAGATTTATGTAGAGTTCAGTGTCTAGGCAACCACACATGCACATGTATTCATACATACATACATACATACATACATACATACATACACACACACATATATTTAAAATCCTGATGATGTTTCCTAGGGAATATTCGTTAAATATTCGAAAAAAAAACTATTATAGATTCCCTGCATTGCAGATCAATTAGGTATCAACATCAACAACAACAGTCGCTCACAGTTCAGTTCAGCAGACCAGAATTGTATGGCAGACATATGGTAAAAAACAAAGATTGTCTTAACATATTTTGGTTTGGTTTTGGATGGATACAGCTGAATACTGCGCAGTGCAGTGTCAGTATAATGTAGGTGAGTGTTTGCTGTTTATTGTCTGCAAAGTTTCTCCCTGTGGTCTGTGTGCAGGGAGACAGCCAGCCAGCCAGTTTTATGGTTGCAGGTGGAATAATGATATTTTTCACCCCCTGAACTCAAATTCCCACACATGTAGTTTGTGTTTTTTTTCCTCCATGTATTCTTTAAACCTCAGCTGCTCCTGTTCTCCTTTCAGGGCTGAGCCTCCTGTGTCTAGCTGGTGTTTCCTTTGTGAGAGCTGCTCTCATACTGTTCTCTACCCACACCGTGCAGCCAGCCTTTCACAAAAGCAATTCAACATAAACAATCCACATCTCGCCTCAAAGAGGACCCCCTTGCTTCCATTGCCAACCAATTAAGTGCCATCTGGGCTTGGAAGAATAGACACAAGAGCAGAAAAGTTTATTATTATTATTATTATTATTATTATTATTATTATTATTATTATTATTATTATTATTATTATTATTATTATCTATTTGTATTTATAAAGAAAGTTAGGTGGATTTTCTGACAAGGTCCTGATCTGCCATTCATTACGCTAACATCGGCAAAAAACTATTTGTTTGAATGTGACTGAATGGGAAGTAGTTTGAATGGGAATTAAAAGATTTTGGTGGGCGAATGGCATCAACAAAACATGATAAAGCAACTTAGAGAAGAACGAAGATAAAAACCTGGATATTCCATTGCCATGGTCTTGAAATGTTATGAGTCCATGTGACGCATAATATTCAAGTCAAAGCCTCTCCAACATGGCAATATCGATGTCCTGATGAAAGTCCTGATTCAAAATGGCCTGTTCATTAAGCTATACTGTCCCTACAGAAACAATTGTATGTTGACATTGTAGACTGGATGTAAGTGCTGTGCTGTGTCACTTCTAGAAAAAACAAAACAGTTTATTATACTTGTTGGCTAAAATAATACTATAATAATAATAATAATAATAATAATAATAATAATAATAATACTATAGGCTAAAATAACAGGTGCTATCATTCCTGCTGCTTTGAAGATTGTGTTGATCCATTATGACACAGAGTCTGGCTCAAAGTCTGACAATGAAAATGATACAGAACATGAGCCTGAGTTCCACTTCCACACAAAGGTGTGTACAGGCTGCACACATTGACTTTTGTATGATGAAGAGTAAATGGCCATAAACGGAATCAAACCCGGCTTAAGGTGTGTATCATCAGGTTCAAAAGCCACATACTCTGTTACTGCAGCTGTGGATGAGTTTTACTCTCACATGTATTAAAAATATAATAATGGTAATAATAATGTTTGTTTATGTATACATTGTGTCATCGTTCAGGATGTACCAAACTGCTAAGGGAAATGACAGTACAGAATGCTGCGAGACTGTCACATTTATGTACATTGTTGACAGCAATTGTTGACAGATCAGTCATGTTAGTTCCATTCACTTTTTTTTGCTGGTTTGTTTGTTTGTTAATTGTAAATCTGTGCTTACTCCTGTCACTATAAGATTTCCCTCAGCTTACTTGATATGTTTCTAGTACTCAGATGCTGCCTAATAGTGCTGCTACCAACTTCGCTATTCAGGAAACTGTTGTTGCACTGCAGAAGATAGATACATTAGTATAAAAGCAGTTCTATCATCGGTTTGCTGGTTTCCAGCCTGTGACTCTGACAAACAATTGGATTATTTTATTGTTTTTTTGTCCAGATCGGTAGGGATGCTCTGTTTTTAAAGAACAACAATGTAAGTATAATCTGAATATATACCAGTGGGTATGTTTGTATTTAATTTGGTACTCCCATTATAGAAGACCTCTAGCAAGCTACTTGGACTTTCTGAATTTCGGAGCTAAACTATTTGTCTTTTGCTTAGGACTAAAAAGTGCAATAAGGAGGAAATAAATGCAAGAGTTGCCAATTCTGCTGACTGCTTTCCACTTGTAAATCACATTTAAATTCAGGACACTGAACAATTTTAAATAATGTATGACACACAACTCGGTTTAGCTTTACAGTCATATATGGCTGATGATGTGCAATGCTTTTCCTTGCTCATTTCTGTTCTCAGAAACAGCCAGGTGTGAACTTATGCAATTGACAGTGAGACAACCATATTCATGTTAGTTAGTGCTAGAAGAACAACAAGGAAGCGAGGAGATGTTTTTCCTTGCAGGCCGTGTTTAAAACGGAGGACTTTATACATTTTTACTTAAGCATTTTTACACTACAGCATTTATAAATTATTATTTTTAACACCAAAACACAAGCACGAGGAATATAGTATTACCTTTCAAACATGAGAGGGGAAAAAAACTCCACCACCCTCTCATAGTACATGACAAACTACCTTAAGCTGTTTTCTTTTCCATACACAGACCACATCTGTGATTCGGTAGAACTCGACATTACAGTCAGAATACACACATTGCAGAGGAAAAACATAGGAAGACATTTTTTTTACAGATTATTTAAGGTTTATTCATATGCAAGTATCATACTGGCTATTCCACTATGTCATCTGAATGGCTTTTAGTACCATGACATCACTGGCCCCACTCCATTATGTCTTATGTGTTTCCAGTTCTGTTGTTACAGCCAAACACCCAGCACTGGGGCATTGTGACTTAATTTTCCTTCAAAACAGATAATGATCTAATCCAGTAAGCAACAGTTCAACACAATATATGTATTTATTTTCCCTGTGACATGTAGCAGTAGTACAGAGATGGACAAAATATGTCATACTCTTTAGTTAGGTATCTGTGTCTGGGGACTGTTTGAACTGACAGCAGTGCAACGTCTGAACAGAACACAGCAATGCTTTTAATAACATGCGATACAATGTTTCCAATCTGTCCAATCTAACCACCTAAGTCTTGTTACTAGTCATAGACTTTAAAAAGGTGCTTCAGAGTAAAATGGTGATGTAGATGAGGATGGAGAGTCTCTTTTCTTTCCTTCTGGTAGAATCTGGGGAGCAGATAAATGTTAGTAACAAGTTCTTCATAGTCTGGCTAGGTTGACTTTGACTTTTGCAGGCTCTTTTGTTTTGGTTCGGTCGTGTTTTGCCCTGTCACACAGGCTCACGTGCTCCTGGTGGCTGTGTAGAGAGAGCAGCACAACAAGGTCCAGGCTTTGGGTCAGTGAAGCTCCTGAAGTGACCGGTCGGGCTTTCCTCGAGGGGCATAATGACAGGTTCATTGGTGTTTCCTCAAGGTCCACTGAACCCTACAGCAATGACAGAGAGCATGGCACTCAGAAGGGGAGAGAGGTGTTTCTTTTGTGCAGTTCAAAGAATTTGAAGAGAAGGGGGCATCTGGACCACAGCCAGGTTGTTTCCAGACAAACAAAACAAATTTCAACCTTATGATTGCCAACCCCTCCTTTTTCATCTGTCTTTCTTTTTCTTTTCTTTTTTTCTACTTTGCCTGACAACATGGTAGAGTCATAGGGAGGGAAGGGACACAGCATTTATTTATTTGTCCAACAAAGAAGTTCTGGATCACACAGTCAAGTGCTATTAGGACAGGGATGCCAAGCGCACAGCCTTCTTTTCACTTTGAGTAAATTGAGAAGTTAACCTTGCTGTAATCAAGATGGCAGCCCCCTTCAGCATGGAGAATCCCAGCTGCAGCCTCACACGGCCGGGTGTCTGTCTCCTGCATTGTTGTGGCACCAGACCCTCGCTGCTTTATGTACTTAACTGTGGTCAGGTTTGTGTCATTATTTGCTTGTTGTTGGAGCGCTCGCCCTCCCCTGATGTAGGCCCGCTTTCAGACCTAGTACTTTCACTCTCTCTCTAAGTTAACCTCCTTAAAGAGGAGGCGATCGACCACCTGCAAATTTAGCCCTGGGCCCTGACTTCCTCCGTTAGGCCTATCAGTACGCTTCGTAACACATTTTGCCACCACTTATGCTGTTTTGCCACTCCCTTTGTAATTTTAGCACAATCCAGTTAGACTTTTTTTTTTTCTCTCCTCTCTTTTCTTCCTCTGGCTGTTAATCCCTATTTTATATGGACAGCTAAGGATGAGTGAGCAAGTCCAAAAGACCAAACCAGCCCTACTGGTTCCTTTCAAATGCTTCTTTATTACTGATCTTTGTGATAGCTCCATATATGCCTTTAGATTACTGTTTGGCTGGCGTTATTTGCTGCTAGAAAGCTGAAATTTCAACAGTCATGCATACTAGAAACCAAAAAAGTGGTTCTTTAAAAAGGGAGACATTTCTAAATTCTGTATTTATCTAATTATCATACTATAAAAAGGGCACATTATGCTATTATATTACAAAATTGACAGATGATTTCTTTCACCCATTTAGATCAACTTTCTGATGTCTTGTAAAACAAAGTTAGCTTAATAAAAACTATGAAGACCACTGAAGCATTCATATTTTGACTTATGTGTAAAACCACAGCTTTTTTGTGGGGAAGATAAAGCACAACATGCTTCCAAATGAGGAAATCTTCCCTTTCCTTAAAGCAACTGTAGACTTAATGCACACATTACACCTGGGAATGCACTGGTACGGTGCACGTGAGCTTAACTAAAAACACAGTAGTTAGTAACACAGTATTTTAAGATTGAGTTATTATTTTTTCTTTTTCATTGTTTGGATTCTTTAAAGAAATATATATATATATATATATATATATATATATATATATATATATATATATATATATATATATATTAGTGCTTTGAAAGGAAAGGACTTTGAAAATACAACAAGACATACACTTGGGATTTTGTTTTATATATAGTTACTCCCCATAGAACAAGTGTTGTTTCTTTCTTTCTTTTTCTTTCTTTCTTTCTTTCTTTCTTTCTTTACAATTAATTTCTGTAAGAAGATTGTGGTCACCATTTGTGTAATGCTCCCTCTCACAAATATGAGCCACATGGTGTTTTCCTTAAAGGTATTATTGGGAATATACAGCCTTTTTGAAAAGATTTCATCTTTTTTTTCTTCCCCCCACTCTCCCTCAGTCTCTCTCTAAACTGGCTCTCCATCGTTTTCCCTGTAGTAATTTTGTCAGAAGTTGAAAATGTCTTGATTTAGTTGTCTTGCTGTTCCGGACAGTTTCCCCCTGCTGTGCTAATGTGAACAGGACATCCTGCTGGGCACCAAAGAATACCACTTCACGGCAGCCGCATAGCTGGCAGCTTTTATTTATACAGCCATCGAAATGAATGGGTATTAGTGTCCAAACATTTCACCATGCTCCTGGAGCCGCACACAAAAGCCACTGATTTTCAGCAAATCTGCACTTATTTTATTCAAGAAGCCCAAACCAAAAATAAAGAGAGAGAGAGAGAGAGAGAGAGAGAGAGGGAGGGAGGGAGGGAGGGAGGGAGAGGGAGAAGGCAGAATCATTTATAATGACTTAGAAGGTTTTGCTTTTCAATGGGGAGGAAAAAAGTAGAAAAAAAAGAAATTGAAAGGAACTTACTGTCATCACTGTTGTTGCAGCTGAAGTTTTCTTTTTTATAGAATAGACTAAACATACATATGCTGTGTGAGTACATATATATATATATATATATATATATATATATATATATATATATATATATATACACTCACCTAAAGGATTATTAGGAACACCATACTAATACTGTGTTTGACCCCCTTTCGCCTTCAGAACTGACTTAATTCTACGTGGCATTGATTCAACAAGGTGCTGAAAGCATTCTTTAGAAATGTTGGCCCATATTGATAGGATAGCATCTTGCAGTTGATGGAGATTTGTGGGATGCACATCCAGGGCATGAAGCTCCCGTTCCACCACATCCCAAAGATGCTCTATTGGGTTGAGATCTGGTGACTGTGGGGGCCAGTTTAGTACAGTGAACTCATTGTCATGTTCAACAAACCAATTTGAAATGATTCGACCTTTGTGACATGGTGCATTATCCTGCTGGAAGTAGCCATCAGAGGATGGGTACATGGTGGTCATAAAGGGATGGACATGGTCAGAAACAATGCTCAGGTAGGCCGTGGCATTTAAACGATGCCCAATTGGCACTAAGGGGCCTAAAGTGTGCCAAGAAAACATCCCCCACACCATTACACCACCACCACCAGCCTGCACAGTGGTAACAAGGCATGATGGATCCATGTTCTCATTCTGTTTACGCCAAATTCTGACTCTACCATCTGAATGTCTCAACAGAAATCGAGACTCATCAGACCAGGCAACATTTTTCCAGTCTTCAACTGTCCAATTTTGGTGAGCTTGTGCAAATTGTAGCCTCTTTTTCCTATTTGTAGTGGAGATGAGTGGTACCCGGTGGGGTCTTCTGCTGTTGTAGCCCATCCGCCTCAAGGTTGTACGTGTTGTGGCTTCACAAATGCTTTGCTGCATACCTCGGTTGTAACGAGTGGTTATTTCAGTCAAAGTTGCTCTTCTATCAGCTTGAATCAGTCGGCCCATTCTCCTCTGACCTCTAGCATCAACAAGGCATTTTCGCCCACAGGACTGCCGCATACTGGATGTTTTTCCCTTTTCACACCATTCTTTGTAAACCCTAGAAATGGTTGTGTGTGAAAATCCCAGTAACTGAGCAGATTGTGAAATACTCAGACCGGCCCGTCTGGCACCAACAACCATGCCACGCTCAAAATTGCTTAAATCACCTTTCTTTCCCATTCAGACATTCAGTTTGGAGTTCAGGAGATTGTCTTGACCAGGACCACACCCCTAAATGCATTGAAGCAACTGCCATGTGATTGGTTGGTTAGATAATTGCATTAATGAGAAATTGAACAGGTGTTCCTAATAATCCTTTATGTGAGTGTATACTTATATATATATATGCGAGAGAGGGACAGGACCACAAAAACATAACTGAATAATGTCTTATTCTTTATCTGCAATATGAGGCATTCCTCTCCAGTGTAAAGCAACGGTGGCTGTGGTATTAGAGGATCAGTGGCAGGCTGAGCCTGTCCCCTCAGCTCTCCCAACACACACACGCCTGTCCCTCCATCCAGGAACTCATCAGCCATGAGACCTAGGGGCTGCCTGCTTGCCTTCAGACCTCATCTGTCATTTGTGCCCTTCTGCAAACACAGTTGCTGACATTTGGAAAACTTTGGCATTCACCTCAATATGGATTTTGTTGATTATAGCCTTTGTCTCAGAAGATTGCAGGTTTTATTGACTGTGTGAGCCTCTAACTATTTGTAAAGCTTTCCTTGCTTCAGATCCCAGTAATATTGCTCTGTCTCTGTCCTTTTCTCTCCTCTTCCGTTTCTACTCCTCTCTGTAATGTTTTTTCTCTGTCTTACCCCTCCACCCCTCCTTTCCTCATCCTTTCTTCCTGCCAGCAGCAATCACAAGATATGCAATAAAGTGCTGGTCACTGATGTCACTAAGATTGGGATCTGATACACTAGCTGCACTTTGGTCAAATGCCCTCTGGCCTTAACCTCTCCCTGTCACTTGATTGCGGCAGGCAGCTCTGTTTCATTCTCTGTGTAATAGCCATAGGTTAAATCTCCTCTTCTTTTAGTTTTCATTTACATCTTTTGAGGCTTTGTTTTTGCTCCCCCAGTCTCTCCCAGCTTAGCAGGGAGTGTTTCACCCCATTGCCTGTAGGCAGCAGGCTGCTCCTGAGAGGTCTGTGCTGGAGCTGCTACGGGTCTCCCACTGCCAGGGTCTTTTGGAGGGTCAGTGAAGAGCATTCAGCTTAATGGTGCAGAGTCTTCTGCTCCTCCCTTCTCCAGAGGCACAGTCACATACACCACTATTACCATCTGACCTCCCCTGCACACAAACCTACCTCAGCCAGGGCACCGCTGACCCAAATCACACTTTAAAGCCAAGTTAACTTATTAATGCCAGGATTCTTATTCTTCTTTCTTCTTCCTTTCTTTCTGTGTATAATGTTTGTTTGCACTCCTTGAATGGCTTGCTGAAATACTTGTATAATTTATCTTAAGGTTTATATATATATATATATATATATATATATATATATATATATATATATATACATATTAGATAATGTTTTGAATTGCAGCCTGGTGATTTTTAGAATTTAAAGAGTGTCTTAGGAATTACAACAAATCAACTTTTAATTCAGTGCAGGAAAATCATTTTGGAGGAAACTAATCTGCTTTTATTTATAGTATGTGGTATAACCCAGTAAGGACTCCAAATGATGTATAGAAAATGTTTCGAAACTTCAGGATTTGACTCAGCTTATAACTGGTAGCAGCTAATGCCTGACAAGAAGCATGACTATTACTGTCATTGTTATAAATGTAAATAGTCCAAATGGCCCAGATAGGACATGAAATGTGTCTTAAATTGAGGATATTTTTAATTAACCTTTTATGAACACATCCTCTTATATGCACCCTGCTGTAGCCAATATATGAAATAAAAGGATGTTTTCACAGGTGAAAATCCTTTCAGCACTGTGTAAATAAGCGTGAGTTTAATTGCACTAATGAGCTATTTATAAATGCTTTTTCAGTATGGTAACTTCACCAGCATTAAAGGAGCCATAGACCAAATCCAAAAAATTAACAAACACAAATATGGATAAACTATTTTATTGTATTTATTTATTAATTTTACAAATCCCACAAATCCCACTCCTTAATGCCCTCCATGAAATGTATTCCAGATTCTGTGTCAGAAATCACTAATGCACCACAGTGGTATTTCTTCACCCATGTGCTAACATTTTGAAATGGTGACCCCATTTACTACGCTGGCCTTTTCTCTCTTACCCAGAGGTAGTTGAACTGAGGACCACAGGGTTACCGAATGGCAAGGGGTTGGAGCGGTGCAGGAAACAGCAGTGACATTACAAACGGTGTAGATGCGAGCTCTCAGACGTATGACGGGCTGTGGTTGTGTCTGGTGTCCTGATCCCCAGCCATGTCTTTTTTTCTTCTATTTATACTGCACCGGTGGGATTGTATACATATTTCATGTGCTATAATCGCATAAAGGAGGAAGGCATTCCCCCTTGTTTGTGCAACAGTGGAGGTTGCAGAAAGGTCCCTCTGGCTGCATGCAAACCTGCTGCTGTCTGATATGGCACAGAAGTGCTTTAAAAAAGATCACGAGGAGCGTTTGTCTCTCCTCCTCCCACATGTTTTGTCTTCACTCCTGTGCAGCTGTTCAAGTGTGCGCAGAGAGCAACAACACTGACGTTACTTATATACCTTTCATTCCAGGTGTGTGGCTTCAAAACGCTGTATTTAAACATCAAATTAGTGTTGGAGGACTTTCCTATTCTTTTCAGATTGGAGTTTAACACATGGTGAAAAAACATGGGACTTTTTACAAGTTCTGGAAGAGCATAGGGACTAAATATTTTTTGGCCATGGTGCAGTTCAGGAAAGATGGTGTTTGTGGCTGAATTGTATTTTTAAAGAACAGTTGTTTTTATGTTTTCAATTAGTGTCAAGGAAAATTAATCTGCAAAAATTAAGAACACATTTTGATAGGATTTTTTTTTTAATTGTGCAGAGCTCATACAGGAGAAATCTGGAGGTGTCCTAATAAATTATCACACTGTATATATTATACCAAAAAACTAACAACACATAAATACGCCATTTAGAATATAATAGCATGTTGCCACGTTTAAATTCTTGGTTGAAAGTGTATGTTAAGTGTCAATACTTCAGACCTAATTACATGTGTGAACCTTGCTGTTGTGTCTAGCATTGATTCTGAATTCACAGATGTGTTCTTTTCAAATTCCACACCAGTTCATAATCAGAAACAGTTTACAAAGAACAGGTATGAACTTAAAGGTGTTAATGAACACTGCCATAGTGTTGTTGCATAATTGTTTCCACATGAAATCATGGAGTTATTTTTTGATGTGAACAACTTGAAAAACAATTTTTAATTTAAAGATGTATCCAAATTTATTTATTTATTGTTTATTTATTACTTTTTGACATCTAACTTAAGAATAAGTTTTATTATTTATAGGATCTCAATTTAATTAAAGGCGTTATGAGACACAGCAGGCTTCATCATGTAACAGGCCTACGCTTTATTCATGATATTGAATTTGCTGTTTATGTTTTTATTTGTAAAAGTAAAATCAATGTCATCAATAAACTACAAATAGAAAATGAATCATAGGCAAGAAAAATATACACAGACATATTTTTTCAAATGGATAATGTACAACATATGCATTCACTGTCCTTGTTGATCACTACTGCATTAATGTGTCATCTGTTCTAATTGTTAAGACTGAGAAAAGCAAGATATATAATAAATGTATGTGGGTGTGTTTTCATCTAAGTGTGTGTGTATACATATATATATATACATATATATACACACACACACACACACACACACCTCACACACACACATATATAAGCTTTTCTACATGTAGATGAAGGGCCTAAGAAAGCAGTAATTAATTTGCTTTGCTCTAATGCTGGAATTCTTTTGGAAAGCTGTCAGATAGAGAAAGAGGCCAGAGAAAAGAAGTGAAACTGTGTAACAATGCAATTAAACTCTTGTAATGAGGTCAGGCATCAGACTCGGTGCAACTGATATCATTACAGAGGCAGAGTGGCCTGCTACAGCTGCCCTAATTTTCACTGGATAACTTTCTTCCCTTCTCCGGGGTTGCAGTTTTACAGGGATGACCTCTGTCTGCCGCTGGGGCATTGGGCATTTCCTGCATCTAAGGGCCTCCATCCAGTACCTGACTCCAGTGGCGCTCACAGGGCTACAGTTAACTGTGTCTACAAGCATTAGTGCCTAGTGGCTAGACCTCAGGAATGACAGCATTTACACAGGATTTCAGTTTCAAATCAACCGCATAATGACATTATGATACAAAGACAAGAAAACCATCTCAGAGCCTTTTTAAAAAGTATTTGAAGTAGGAATTGCCTGTGTATGTATATTAGAATACACCCAGGCATTCTTTTCTAACCCATATCAATCCACTGCTGAATGCGGGTCCTCCCACTTTGGGGAAATGGTCATGATTCACTTTACCCACCACACAGGTTCGTAGGTTATGTAGCTTAGATTAACAAGCCAATTTACAGGTTTTATCCAAGATATTTTATGACAAAAATCAACAAACCAATAAAGTTGTTTTGATGTGATTTGAGCATTGCAATCTGCATTATAGCATTTTAAATTTGAAGAAAACCAGTATGCTTGTTTCATATGAGGTTATTGTGTAAGACAAAAGTAACTAAACAAGTGCAAGCCTACGGGTGTGGTTCAGACACTTTTTTCATGGTTACAGATTGCATTCGTTTAAAAGGATTAGCAAGTAATACTAAATAATTTGTGTGTGTGGCCTGAGCTCAGTCAATATTCAATAACTGGATGATTATAATTTTGTTTCCTTGTGCTACTTTAATCATCCCTGTGTAAAGATGTGCCTCCCAAAAGAGTAAACTCAGTATCATCTATGCTATAACTATTTGTTTCTCTCATACAAATTGATTTGTAAAGCATTATTTTGACAATCAATATAGAGAACTAATTAGTTTGGCAAGGATATAAGAACATAAGAAAGTTTACAAACGAGAGGAGGCCATTCGACCCATCGTGCTCGTTTGGTGTCCATTAATAACTAAGTGATCCAACGATCTTATCCAGTCTACTTTTGAATGTTCCCAAATTTTCAGCTTCAGCCACATCGCTGTGGAGTTTTTTCCAGATTGTGAACAGAACTCTCTGTGTGAAGAAGTGTCTCCTGTTTTCCATCTTGAATGTATTAACCCTGCTGGATGCTCACTTTTAGTTCACCAGCATTTGTACTATTTCAGATGTGGCTAAACTGAGAGGCTCTGAAACATTTTATGATTAGTGTCTGTTTGAAAATGAGAGGGGACTGGGGGAGTGGAGGTCAAGAATTTTTCTGTGTACGCTTCAGCCACAACCCAGTTAGGGGTCATGTCATCCTTTCCTTGCCATTTGCAGCATCAACGTTGCCTTTTGTGCCAAGTCTCATTTGCATGTGTCCTAGCGAATATATGTGCTGATTTTGGCTTTTTTGCTTTTTTTATTTTTGTCTCCAATGATTACTTCATTTCCGAGGATATTGTTATGACATTCGCCGGTTACAAGCATTCTTCTGTTCAAATTTGGATCAATTAGTCAGGGGACAGTAATTCAAAGTGACAGCACACAGAACGCTGACAGGGTTGCGATGATGTTGTGGCGGCAGCCTCGCCACTCAACCAAGAGCCATCATTGTATTGTGTGTGTGTGTGTGTGTGTGTGTGTGTGCATGTGTGTGTATGCTCACATTCTTTTCTTTATTCCTCTTTCACAACAAAAATCTTTGATGACAAGAGGGGAGAACAGTAGCCAGAGTCACTACTTTGATAATTAGTTATTGATTGAGTACAAAGTGGCGACAGGCACTGCTGGTTTACAGAGACGCCAGTGTGTCGCGACACTCATGGCAGCCCTATTGCAATAGTCTCCTAAAATATATATCATTCACCTAATAAGATATTCCTATTTTTTTCTGGTCTTTGTATGGTTGCCCCTCCACACCCCCATCTGTCTACATTGGATCAGTAAGAGGTCAGCAGTATTAGTCCTGGTGGAATAAAGTGTGCTTGATTGAACATAACTTTATTAGAAGAAATGCCCCTCATATCCTAAAGCTGTACATTGCTCCCTCATAATAATAATAATAATAATGTACTGTGCTGGATTTGGTATGGCACTAAGTGGACTGTGGCAGCAATTTGCAAAATAGATCAGGAGATAAAAGAATTGAATTGTTGAGGTAAATTAGCTATGCTTTTAGAGGGAACCTCCATTTACTTAAATCCCCATTAACCCTTCTGTCCTCTACCTGGCCATAGAAACAATTGTATTTCAGGGAGAGAGAGTGATAATGGGCTTGGACAATCGCAAACTAGTCAGGGAATAGGTGCGGTTGAGAATTGAACCCTCTGCCCTTAAAAATAATGAGAGCAGAACCAAGCTCCCAAATAGACTGTCCCTAAAAGTGGAAGCATTAGATGAACTGTAACGAGGAGGTCATTTACCTCTGGGGCTAGATTTACTGAAACTAACAAAGTCCTTTAATATTGATATCATATGGTTTGGAGGTCACCTTTTAGGACTTTAGGTTAAACTCTGATCATAGACTCATAGTTTGATGTGCTTTAACTTCTTTTAGTTGGTACAATGTCCAGCTCAATACTGACTGATGGATGGTTTAGAGTGTACTGAGCAATGATGCTTCAAAACAATTTGATTCACAACAGTCGAAGTGATGAAAACAGAAGTCTTCTGCAGTGAGATCTAAATTAACAGATTGTTTTGTGGCTTCAAATTGGCAAGAAGTGATTGTGTTCTAACAACAGCAAGGCATATGTTGTCTCCCTTACGTCGAGCGCACAATCCAGAATATGTATTCAGTTTTCATTAGAGCAGGTGCTAACTATTTAGTGGCGTGGACTAGATGGTATTTCAACCTTTGGGATAACAGTGGTAAAATGTTTCCTTCTGCAGGTCTTTGTTTTGTTTCCAGAGAGTGTCCCTGGTTCTGCCTTCCATTTGTGTTTGTCAATACACTTTGTTGTGTGAGCAGAGTTATGGCAGAGTTATGTATGGCATCCCTTTACACTCACAACTACGCATTTCAAAATTCAAGGAAATGGAACTGTGATACCAGTGAGATGTATCCGTGTATTGTGCTGTCATAATGGGAATTGAACTCAAGTAATATCAGCTAGGTATCTCCAAATTCAGTTTTCCTTCTCAACGAAAGAATGAACTGTAATGGTTCCATGAAGCAATTGGTGTGTATAGCAGCTTGGCAAATCATGCCAGCCTTAAAACATTTCTCAAAAATCTTATAACGGTACAAATGCAGAGCTCCATA
Source organism: Amia ocellicauda (assembly GCF_036373705.1). Classification (NCBI taxonomy): domain Eukaryota; kingdom Metazoa; phylum Chordata; class Actinopteri; order Amiiformes; family Amiidae; genus Amia; species Amia ocellicauda. The sequence continues at coordinate 35,294,156 of NC_089853.1, forward strand.
CTCTTCTACTTCTCCCAAATTCTCAAATTTTCACCTAGTGCAATTTGCAGCACAGTGCTCAAATTTTTATTACCCTCAATTAGGTTACAGGAACACTAAATCAGGTTAAATAGGCCAGTCTTCAGATGTAACTGAATCAGTTAGCCTCCAACAGATCTAAGACACTAAATCAATTCACCAACACGAGTGTGGTTCCTCACGGACACAATAGATAGGCTCTGAAACAGGTTACACAGACTCCGCTGCACAGCACTATAAAAGAAGAAGACTCAAAGGGGTGAAAAAACATATTCTGCTTATTTGTCACTGTAAGCCCAGAATGCCAGCAGTGTCGCTATTACACCAATCATAGTATAGACACGTTTAAATGCAGTAGGTACCTGGCCCCTGAACTGTCATGAACTCTACGGGCTAACTGATATCTGTTTAAGCCTAATTTGCCAAGCCTTGGTCTGTGACAGAGTGATGTCTTGGGGATGGGTGAATGCTGGAATTGCTAATTATCTGAACCTGCAGGCACTGAAGAAGTTGGGTGACCATATAACTTCATATAACACCTTGAGACAGGATGGTAACAATGATCAGCTGTTTACTATCACTGCCACTGAGTGTGCATCTTTGCATTTAAAAATGTATGTTTTATTATTTATCAGGAGATAAACCGTGACTTTGCTATATTAATAATAGCAAAAAAAAAAGTATGAAGGTTCTTCAAATTCACTTTCCAATTGGGTTTTATTGTTCAATCAAACAGAAGAACTACACAAATACAAAATAAAACTAATATTAACAAATGCACACAAACTGAATTAAATAAATATTTAAAAGAACAATGTGCAAATTATATAAAAGTGTTATAAAGTTGCTGTGTTAATATCCCGACATTAAAATGAGCATTTGAAATACACTCTTTAGATTAAAATAAATATTTATATTTTAAATAACTAAGTGTAAATGACTAAATGACAAGCGTTACTAACGTGTGGTTTCAGTTATGTTGTGTGTGGAGGTTCTGTGACAAACAAATCAACATATTTACTTTGTCCAGCTTGAACAATGATCCCATCGAGATTACAATGTTCCACTCTTCATTTAAAAACAATTCTTAAATGGTGCCTAATACCTGATCACATCATCAAAGCTTTGGAGCCCATAAAAGTGTCCTGTCTTATCATATGAATACTAAATATTAAAACAAAAACAAAATATACTACAATGATATAAATAAGATTATTATAATAGGGGGGGAAATTTTCATGTATTTTTTGCCTTTTATACTTTCAGGGCCACAGTAGTGAACAACTTGACAGACACAACTGGGAGAAGTGCAGTTCCTCGGAGAAGTGGCTTCGATGTGCACTTTTCCCTTTCTTGCTAGAGACAGAGAATTGGTGAAACTTTGTCAGAGACTGCTAGGCTTCTAGTGGCAATGGCACAAATCCTGCCTGAGGCCGTTGCAGGCATGGTTCGGTGCTCTACGAATGCACACGTGATGTATTTGTCATTGCTGATTTGCTAGTCTAGGGATGGCCCTAGTGTCAGTCTGTCACTGAGTGGTAATGACCAGGCTCAAGAGAGCAACAGTGCTGCTGGTCACTCCCAGAAGCCCTTCTTCTGGTGTGGTTTGACCGTTGCTGTGCAGACACCTGTGGGTCCCTGACTCCCATTCAGTATTTGTTGTGTTTCTATTCCCAGTTGAGCATGGCATGGTAGTCCTGCTCCTGGTGTAGTTGCCTGGTGGTGTACAGACGCTTGTTGGCCCCTGCCCCCAATTCAGTGTTTTATTTTTGTTTCCCAGTAGAATATGGCCCAGTAGCCCCTGTTCCTGATGTGTTTTGATTGTTGTTGTGTGGGTCCCTGTTGGTTCCCTGCCACCCTTTTTATTGTTTTCTTGTGCTTAAAGTTCCATAGTTTCTCAGTTTATTCTATAAGTAGAAACATATTCTGTGGAGTGCGTTTTTCATGTCCGGCTCATGTACCAGAAATCAGAGATCGAGAAATAGACCATGATGTCACCCGGATGCTAACTCTGGAGCTGCTTTGCTGGAAGTCAATGGGGAAATCAGAAAAGTCACGAATATCATAAAACATTTTATGCACATTTGATTGTCCCATCACCCTATTTTTCTGAAAGAACCATCCGTTTGTAGTCATGAAAAGTTTATTTCACCACCTAGAACTGTCACTATTATTTTAGATGATTATTTTATTTCAGTGACTGCCGTGTCGGCTACAGCGGAGTCCGAAGGGGAATCCCAGCCTTTTGTTTTGATCTGGCTGCTGGCAGAAGTGAGAAGACTGAAGAGTAACTACATTTTTTGAAACTATAGCTTTGAGAGCAAGCTGGTGTTCAGTAAAAAAAAAAATAGTGCATAAAATGACTTTTCTGATTTTCCCCATTGACCCCATCTCCTTGCAGGCTGTGGCCTTGCAGCAGGTGTCCTTAAACTTTGCTGCTGACCTCCCTTGCAACGGCTTGGGTATACAGTATCCTATCCCACTTTGGGTAGTATTGTTTACTTGCATATGCTTGCAAATGCAACCCCGGTTTTCTGAGAAAGACTACGAGGTCGCATTTTAGTTAAAGCAGGCAGAGTGACAACACACAGCGACCTATAGGCAGCTTTGTTAAACAGTGCGTTCATGAGTTCCCCATGGTAACGAGCAATGTCCCATTCCCCTTTGGGTAGTATTTTCTTTCTTAGATGACCAGGGTTGCATTCATCACCTATCATTACTTACAGTTAAGTATTTCATTTCAAGCAATCAGTGCTGATTTGCAACAACTGGGAGAGGAATATTGTTAATGATAACTGGAATTTTTGAATAATCAATTAATTAGTAATATGTACATTTTTAAAATAATAATAATAATTATTATTACAGTTCCTTATTGAATGTAAATTGCTTTATGGGCTTCATCCCCCAAAAATTACGATTGCACATGACATCATATGAGTGAAATTAAACTTATCGCCGTAAAATAGAAAACAATCATGTAACAGAAAGACGATGACAGGTGAATGTACTTAAGTTAATACAGTTACAAAACCTACTTTCTCCATGAAGCAGATTTAAACGCCATCCTACAAATGGAAAATTAGAAATAAATATATTCTCAAAAAAAAAATCTTGTCCACTTAGAACATTAAAAATACATTTCCACCTAATTATGATTTCTCTATGTACAATTGGATGGCATTTAATATCTCTTCATTTGATCAGACCCCTGCCAAAAAGTCCTAATGGAAATATTTTCAACTTTGGAAGATAAAACATTATATAAACCAGAATAAATCATATGACCACTAACAGACTGGTAAAACAAAAGAACAACAGTGACAAAAAAACAAAACCTAAGACGTCCAACAGCCTGCGCATGGGGGTAGGGGACAGAAAGCGAGCAGGACTGTAAACACTGTTGCGGAACCTTTTAACCCTGCCGCCGCATTTTGCCAACGATAAACAAGGAGATATTGTCAGTTTTGTCATTAGTGTCCCCACGCCTGTATGACAGGCACACTGTGCGGCTCCCCACCCACCTCCCCATTACATCTGCAGTGGCGGGACACACTCGCGCCCTGTAAAGATGCACCTGGCTTTGAGCTGGCAGGGTGAGAGCCAGATGAACAATGGAAAGCTGTCAGCCTCGACAGCAGGGCAGGGATGTCTGATTGCAGCGCTGACAGAGAGGGCCTCGGAGGGTAAACTGCTTTGCTGGAACTAATTAAACCGATGAAATTATTACATGAATATGCAGATGTTGTTTACATTTTGCCATATGGTATTATTTCAGGTAATAGCTCATGGGAGGGGCTTTTTTTTCAATTTTTTTCTTGTTCTCATCAAAGAGGAAATGGACCTGAAGAGGAGATGGCTAAGTAGTCACCTTCGAATGTTTGTGTAGATAAACAAGCCCCGCTAGTGAATGTACCTGTAATCTGTACTTTACACTTCAGTGATGAGCATGTTTTACAAAATGGAGAGGAGTTTGCATTGTGCATGGCGTAGCTACACAGCAAATAGAATCAAACTCTTGCATCTTTCATGTGCTTTAATATGTTTGGTAACACTTCCTAATAACTGGCTTTTCTATGATAATGCATGATGAACAGGGGGAATACAATGATTCAACAGGAAGTGTGTAATGAATATACACTTTCTTCAGAAGTATTCAACAGTGGGAATCCATGTGCATCTGCCACTGCAGACTCTTGTCACAAAGTGGAACAACTTATTTAAACTTCTCAACAATAAAAATGCACCGACTCTAAAAAAGTATAGTAAAACAAATACCATCAGTACATTGATCAACTATTCTGGAGGAAAAGCCAATTTTATTAGTGGACATGTAATTTGCCTTTGTTCAGATGTGAAGGTATTTTGCGCACATCACCAAGTACCACCCAGTGGTGAAGTGTTAGAAATGTGGCTCCAGTGAAGACAGGGGACTGAACTCAACCTTACTGATCTGAACAGAAAATATATACACAATCATTAGAAATTAAACTGGTAGAAAGTGAGCTTTGAAATCCCAATTTTTTCATACAAATGATTTACACAGAGCATTGATATATTCTAATGGGCAGCCTTGGCATTAGCATTAAACAGTTGTCTAAGCCTTGTGTGATGTACCATGAATTGAGTGAAGGGTTATATATATACTCTGTGTACCTAGTGACATGATTTCTTATAAAGCCGCTGGGATATTCAGAGTTTCCATATATTTTTGTCTAAGAAAATTGTATTTTGTCTTCCACATTAGTATACAATGTATAATAGCATTCAAAGTTAAAACTAATGTGAGGAACTGCAAAGGTTCAATGATGCAGCATTATAAAATAATAATATACATATATAAAGCAAGAAGACTTGCTATCTCTCTTGATACTCTCTTGTATCTCTCTCTCATATATATATAAAAATAAAGAATCACAAAACAAAGTCGGTCTAATTAATGAGAACGCCTACATTAGTGTCAGGCTAATTCCCCTTCTTTGGAACGCATTATGCAAGTTTTACCCTATGAATACTTCCCCACTGCTGCGATGGGGCACTGCAACTTGCCTCCACTTTTGATGCTCCCTTCTCCTGGTGTGGGTGAAGGGAGGTTAAGAGAGAAAGTGCCATCAGAGCTGTGCTTAGTGAGCCCTGCGGGTTCAGCAAGGGCAGGAGGAGAGGAGAAGGAGCAGGCGATTGTGTGCCACTGAGGGGGCCGTGTGGATGGGAGGGTTGCACCGCTGTGTAATTGAGGGATGGAGATACTTCAATTACCTGGGCTCCTGCTGACCCCGGGAGCTCTCCACTCTCGCAGCAGCACACAGCCGCTCCTGGTCGAGGACCTTTATACAGTGCAGGACCGCCTCTCATCACCTGCCTTAATTAATACTGCAGAGAGAGGAGCAACTTTGGTTGCGCACAGTTATCCTGAACTTTCTTTCTCTTTTCTTTTTCCTTTTAATTTTCTTTTTCTTTTTTCTTTTCTTGTCTTTTATTTCTTTATTCTCTTTCTTTTTTGTGGTGGCTGAAATATATGGATCTTTTTTAGGCAAACTGTTGTGAATTAAACCAAGAGAATACATTTAAAATAAAAAAGTCTCATATTCTCTATATATACATATATATGTTCACCTGTAATTATTCAATATTACTATTAAGAATAATATTAATTAAAAGTATTGAATGTACATATCTGCTGGTTTAACATTTAAATCAAATAATAATCTGTGTTCTTTCTTTAACTGCTAACTAAGGTGTGCAGCTTGTGTTTAATTAACAGGTGTATAATGCACCAAAGCTGCCGAAAACTGATGTTATTTGTTTTGAAGGAAGAAAAAAGAAAGAAACCTCACAGACATGTAATGTCTCAATATACTCAGCATGTTGTTCAAACAAGACTCCCGTGTGCGTCCCGAGATTAATACAGCGCAGGGCATTGTCTGCTTGTCATTCTTTGCCTTCAAAAGCAGATGAAGCTGTCAGATTATTAATATATTTATATTGACAGCCGCTCGCCCACCCTCCCCCTCCTCCCTCCGCACAACCCTATCCAAAAAAATATGCTCGGCTTCAAAGGAAAGGGGCAAGGGTTTGGGGCGGTGCGGGTCAGGGGGCAAATAAATTTTGAAAGCCAGTGCCCTTCTTTTGCAACTTATTTTTTTTATTGCGGCCGCGCCCCTCCTCTCGGGCACCCATTCAGCTGAGATTTAGGCTGAATTGGCAGCAGCTTTCAAAGTGCTTGGCAGGCTGGTGATCCCTGGGAGTTCTCCGCTGACATCTCTCTCAGCCTGTCTATGCAAGGGTCAGTCCGAGCACTGACTCCCAGGCCCTGGCTCACCCAGGCAATGCCATGAGTCAGGCCCAATATAAATTAAAATCTCAAAGCTGCACACACTGAAGACATTCTTTACCCCCTGAGGTATTTTCCTTTTGTGACAGCTTCTCCGTGACTGCGTTTCCTTTCTTGTTTCTCTTCAGATTATTTTAAGAGCACAGGAGCTGCGGAGAGGTTCAGACAAACCACACGCTTGAGCAGCAAAGCGAGAGAGCCTCCCAGTCAGTACAGGGTTAAATTTCATTTATTGCATGTTTCTCATTGTTGACACAAGCCATGGTTTCGGCCTGTTGCCTGTTAATGTTAATGTTTCTTTTTATTTCTTTGTCTTTTCTTTGATGGATCAATTATCCATTCTTACGTGATAAGGATAAATAAAAACACCAAGATGTGGATGGAGTTTGAAAAAGACATTGAGCACTTCGAATAATTCTATATTTTTGATGACAGCTAATTATTGTCTCACTTCTCTCTCTCTCTCTCTCTCTCTCTCTCTCTCTCTCTCTGCACATTGTCTTAAAAACAAACGTTTTAAGCGGTGTAAAGACAATTTCGTTTTCTGGAAAACTATTGTACGTCATTAGTAGTTCTTATTTTTCCTATGATTCATAAAACATCTCAGAGAAGGCTAGCAGACAGTGCTGAAACCTGCAACTGAACTATAGTGTTTGTGTTAACAGAATCTGTCTGCTTTATATCCACAATCTTGATTTCAAGAGAAAGTTTTTAAGTGGACTGTGGCAATTGTGTTATGCGATGTGTGCTAAAATGAAAGCTCCCTTATCTTGCCTCTTGGAGATGGGAATAATGTTAGCACTTTTAATCAGCTCACGACTGCAAAACAGCTTCATTCTTGAAGTGAAGAAACCTGTAAAATAGGAGAAATTTGCTTCTAAAAGAAAAACCTGCTAGACGACAGGGATACTTTGTATAATTTGATTGAACTTCCAGCTTTTATTTAAACAAAGAGATGGCATAAGATACGTGGGAGAGTACTACCGGTGTTGTGTGTGTGTGTGTGTGTGTGTGTGTGTGTGTGTGTGTGTGTGTGTGTGTGTGTGTGCACGAGTGTGAGAGTGTACTTCATTTTGCCAGCAAAAGGCTTATTTTGGGATTACTGCTTGTTTTAATTTACTTAGTTTCATAGTGAATAAGGCGGCAGACGAATGCTTCTGTTTTCTAGTGATTTCTTCAGGCCTTCTTTCAACAGCTTTGAACAGCCTCTGCTAGGCCTCTTTTCTCTGCTGCAATGGTCCCAAACTTAATTTAATGGGCAGCACAGGGCATAAAACATACAACTCTCTCTCTCCCTGCATAGGATATGTGAAATAAATACGGCCGTCAGCACTCAGATGTAATGAAGTAATCTGTAGCCGCAGTTGGCCTGCCAGGCCTGGGCCTAAAAGGATTGATGCAGTGTCAAAACCTTTGGCTTGTGGGTCAGCTTTCCTTCTTACTTCCCCAATGTGACAAAAGCAGGATTTTTCTCTCTCTCTGTCTCTCTCTCTCACACACACACACTCTTTATTTTCTCTTTATGAATTCATCAGCTGTTGTGGCACAGACCCCTTTATTTGAGATGCGAATTAAACATTTTCATTAAAGGCAAGCAAAACTCAGAAGTATACAAGGCTGGGCCTTATTCAGTCCAGAAAATCGTATCTTTTATTTTTTTGGTCCCTCGCCCTCTCTCTCTCTCTCTCTCTTTCTCTCTCTCACCCCCCCCTCTCTCTCTCTGTCTTGTGCGTGGCAGGCTGATTGAAATCAGGACTGTGTCAGACCCATCATATCTTGGATAGACATAAAACATGCAGAAACATCAATAAGCAACAAGCCACTGACAGCTCCAAGACATTCCAGCTGACGAGTTGAGAAAAGGGGAAGGTTAGGACTCAGGGGGGATTTTAAAATGCCTAACAGCCAGTCGAAGTGTCTACAGGCTTTGGGGAGACCTAGAAAAGACAAGATAAAGTCTATCAGGTTATCGCCTGGTTCAAGCTGCTTCCCAGACAGCAAGGCCATAGGGACAACAGGGATGTCACAAGCAGAACTCGTGTGTGTGTGTGTGTGTGTGTGTGTGTGTGTGTTCATGTGTGTATGTTTTATATATCACAGAGGAATGAAAATAAAATGGACCCCAAAAATGTGAAGGTTACTCAGGCGGCACTGCTTGCCTTGACTCAGATAAAGAAGCAGAAGGACAGCTGGAAAATCCACATGTATAAGACTTAGAGCAATGGTTTAAAGTCACCTCCCAAAAAAAATGAATAGGTTTACTGAATAGATTCCCTTGGTGGGTCTGTAATTTAATAAGATTGTAGGAAAGCCTTTTTTCATTTCATTTTGTATGTGATATGTGTTTAAATTATCTATTTACAATTTCCCTTTGCTGAATCCCAAAAAACAATCATCTACATTTTTTTAAAGTCCAAGCAAACAAACTAATTCTCATCATCATGATTACTTTCCCCTTTATGGACTATTCCTGACCCTCACATGACCAAACTTGCCACAACAGGTGTGCCAAGTACCTTTTCATAGAACTTGTCATAATTTGTAGTAAATATCTAGTTAAAGGACAGGCTTGTGGCAGGTTCATTGTGCAGACAATGTATAGATTGTTTGACTTTCTCCATAGACCCTTTGCAAGAAAAAACATTGCATTTATTTTTGTTCGTCAATGCCGAACACTGGAATTTCGACAAACCTAAGGCACACATTCTTTGACTCTGGCCCACTGTGAGACTTTTTTTCCCAGGACTGAAATGTGAATTTTGGATTCTCACTGGGACTCCTAGAAACAATATGACTTAATAAACTAGGAAATAGGAGGGTAGGGTAGGTTTGTGTGCCTTCTGTATGATAGAAGGGGGGAGGTTGTGACTATGACATCCTGGTAGGTTGTGTTGTGAAGAGGCTTCTGTGAAGGTTGGAAGCAGAAATAAGGGTTCTTATGTATAATTTGTATGCTGCCCATCCAAATAATACATAAGACTGTTAGGGCAGTGATTAAAGCAGTGCAATCGTCATGCCCTGCTTGAACTCGACCAGTGGACACATGGATTCTGTTAGATACTAATGGGAGTTACCAGATGCATGCATGTTCACACCTTTACTCAATCCGTTATTAGTGCTAATTAGATAAGATCTTTCATTTCAACGGAAAGTGCTGAGTAGCCTGACTCAGGGCCTAATGTTGTTACCATCCTCATCCCTCCTTGATTGACAGAAGAAGTAATAGCCTAAACTGTGAACAGAAAATGATTTTACACGATCCCTGCAGTGACAGATAGGCTAAATGTAATATCCTCTATTACAGTTGTCATAGGATCTGGCAGAGTTTAGACTTTTACCAGCTTAGTCACGTATAACCTAGCTTTTCTCATACTATTATCATTATCGTTATTCTTATTATTTAATCATTTTGACTTTATACATTTTTTGGTTTGAATGTTCCAGTTGTTTGATGCTGTTTGCTCCCTCTCATTTCTGCAGGTACTTTTGTCATATTTCATATTTTTTAAGTCCCATATTTCAACCCCCATCGTCTGTTACATTATAGGGAATTACCTTAATTACTCATTCTTAAAGCTAATATACCACAAATGGGTATTTTAGTCCCCAATCTGCTTTATTTTCCATTAATCTACCTGCCCTGGCATCTTCTTGCCTCATCTGTTTGTAGTTTGTATACCTTGCCGTCTACCTGTCTATGTTTCTGGATTAATTTTGATCTGAATGTTCACCTGAATCTCCCGAACACCTGTTTTGGATCTGTCTTTGTCTGTCTAGCAAGCTACCTACTTATCAGCTAAGTAGTTATCAGTCCATTGGGAAATGTTCTGGTTGTATTTAAAATGTATCTTAAATTATAACCTACAAACTGCGCAGAAAAATCCTGCAGGACATATACAACCCCCCCCCCCCCCCCCAAAAAAAAATAAATAAATAAATAAATATATATATATATATATATATATATATATATATATTTGAGCTTTTGGCAAATTTGACAAAATGTCCAATTATTTGTGTGAAGTAAGAAAAGGGATTGATGGGCCTCAAGGATGAACATATCTCCTGTAGTCTGCTGTTCTGATGTCATGTTTTTGCATTAACTATAATAACCATACACTGTATCATACAGCTAATTCTGGGCCCACTGCGAAATTAACATTTAGACTCCAGCAGTCATCAACTGATCCTTTATAAAGCAGTATGGATATGGTTAACTATTTTACTTACTTGTACTTCTGGCACCATCATCCAAGGCAACAATATGGTATTAAAAAACATTATACAGTGCCAAAGTTACAGAACAAAGAACACAGTGTGATGCAATAAGGTATACAATTAAGCCAAAATACTGTAAATGAGCTAATGAAGTGCAGTACCATGATAACCTACTCTACTCAAGTCCTGGTCCTGTTTCTTCACAGAATGTCTGTTTCCGCCACAAGGAGGTGGGAAGGATAGAGGAATTTACTACCAGCATGATCACAGATATCGCTATGGTATAGTTATAAGGGGAAACCAGAATGGTATTGGAATAAAGAGACATGGGGTTGGACATTGGATGCAGTGGACTGTGGGACATGGAGAAAATAATCCTGAGCTGTATGTAGTCACAGATATTAGCCAGTCAAGAAAACAATATAGAAGATTTACATTGAGCAGCAAAGCAATAAAATACCTAGATCTGAATGAGTTGTAGAGGCCAGGTTGTGACACAGGAAGGCTAGCCAGGAGAGAGTGGCAGGAGGACAGCCTAGGGGAGTCAAATATGAGTTCAGTAGAGTAGGCTAAGACAGAACAGCTCATGTTATTAAATCTAGTGAGATATCTATAGGCCATACTAAGAGACAGCTTTTATTTCCAGATAAATACAATTAAATCTTGATAATCTTTATGAGCTCAGTTGAAAAGCAGTTAAAGAATTGATTGCAGTAATTGTTTTGCTTTATTGAAGCTTCCGTGGAGAATTGAGTGTATACATTTCGGCAGCCTGTGGATAGACGGAGTTAATCTTACAACTGCCTTTCAGTTTGTCTATGTAAACTAATTACATTTGCTGAGAACCTTCATTCTGGTTTTCCCACTTTTAAGCCAAAGACTCTAAAGGCCTTTTATATAGACATAAATTGGTTCAGAGCAAATGTATATATTTGTACATGCAGTCATCACATGTGTGTGTGTGTGTGTGTGTGTGTGTGTGTGTGTGTGTGTGTGTGTGTGTTTGCGTGTGTGTATATATACAGCTCTGAAAAAAAAGTATTTCTTAATTAATTTTCCAGAGTTGTATATATATATATATATATATATATATATATATATATATATATATATATATATATATATATATACATATACACACACATACCGATATAATTTCCCAAGATACACCTGCAGTATGATTTTTAAATGCTAATATGAAAGGAACCATAAAGGAATGCTGTAGTGAAAGGGGAAAAAAAAAAACTCTTCATGTTATAATGGGAGTGTATTTTTCACACACCATTTTGTTTTGAAGTTACACACCTGTTATGACTTATTTCTTAGCAGAGCTGTTTCAGTATAGTGCATGGGGGTAAAGAAGGCAGCAACTCTAACCTGAAGGCTTGAAACATTCATCTCTTTTTTTATCTGAATTTTTACCAGCTGGGTTTGTGGTCCCCTGTTTGTTTGAAAATGGAAATAATTCTGGTAGTCTGAGTTTAAGATCAGAGAGACAAGTTAGATGCTTTTTATTATTATTATTATTATTATTATTATTATTATTATTATTATTATTATTATTATTATTATTATTATTATTTTATTCTAGAAGAAATTTAAAAAGCCAATTCTCCATAGAAGTGTTATTATAATGTCATGTATTCCCTATTCCAGGCCAATAACTCTCTGTACAAGCCCTTTGTTATTTGTGCTCTTGTGATCTTGTGTTGCTTTTGTAAATGAGTGGCCCCTCAGCCGCACAGTGACATCTTGAGTTTGATGATTTTTGATAAATAATTTAAACAGGCACTTCAGTCAACTTTGCAGCGAGCCGTGGGAGAAGAGAAAGCATCTTAAAATCTATTTACAAATTTACCTTGGCAAGACCCTCACACTGCCAATAGGAAACACTGTTGCAATTTTAATTTGCTCTTTTGTAATGACGGGGCTTAGGTTAGTTAATTTCAATTTCTGATTTCAAAAGCTATCAAATACTACTCAGATGAGAAATCAATTTTCTCAGCTGCCCCAGCTTTGTGACAGAGCGAAGCCTTGCCATTGGAGGACGGCCGGTCACATGACCTAGCCAGGGATTAGTTCAGCAGGCCTGTGTTGCAGGCACCTCAATTACAGGCTGCCTCTTGTAATTTAGCTTTATAACATCTAATTCCGAGACAGAACTCATATTTAATTCATGAAAGCTTCCGCAAGAGTAATTGTAAAATAAATTGCCATAGAAAATATCCATTTGTGACTAAAATTTTTATTTAGTATGCTACTAGCATGCAGCATTGTGTCATACTCTCTTAACATTTTCCAGTAAACAAAGGAGGGAATAATCAATGCAAGTATGGAATGAATTTAAAGAGCACTGTTTTTATTTATTTATTTGTTTGTTTGTTTGTTTATTATTTATTTTTGGCTAAAAAGTACACCACTGAAAATGTAATGAAACATGTTTTATGATTTACATTTGGAAAAATATTGTGGTTGATGCAGATGCCGCACTTGTCATAGATTGTATTAATGACTATTGAAATAAAAAATAAAAAATACATCTTAAGATTAATTTAAAGAGAACTGATGTATGTGAAGCAAATTGCCAAGACTTTGTCATTTGTCAAATGACTGAACAAAGAACTTAGACTTAGGTATTGCACAATAATGTTAAATCATTTTAAAATAGATTAATATGTTTTGTAAATGCCAATTTCATGAACAGAACCAAATCTGGTGTATTGAGATCACATATTGACTGCCATGGGTTTTATGAAAATGTGCATTGCCAAAGTAAGTTACAGTCATAAAAACAAATAGAGAAATATATCATATCCTTGTGTCTTATCTTTAAATAATAAAGAAATAAATCACTTACGCTCTTTTTAATCAGTGCATGAGGATTGTATTGTGTACTAAATGCAGATGTTTCTGTGTCTTGGGGGATTTAATTGAGCTTAGTTGTGTTGAGATGTTTCCCATGGTATCCCCACCTCGCCTGCACCCCCCGACTGTTATTTGACAGTAAGGATATTCTTCATTGTTTCCATGACAACAAGTAGGGTGAGGCCTGCTCTGCAGCCAACCTCAGCTGTCATCTCTTCACCTAAAAGCTTTGTAATTGCTCTCATTTGCATGCCACAATTAAGCAAGTTGGCTCACAGCTAGAATATTAACCTTTTCTTGCACAAAAGTGCGGATAGTTCTTATCTCTATAAACATCCATATATGACTGCATGTAGAAGTGTCGTTTGAAAAGTTCAGCTCCTTAAACATAAGAAATGCCAGAGACTAGTTCTGTAGCAGCGATTTAATGTCCATGTTGAGTGCACTCCAATAGCCAAGCACCAATATTAAGATTAAGATTACTTTGTGCCTTATTTGTGGATTTTGAAATTCCAAGACATTGTGCTGTCCTCAAATGTCTGACACTAGGGAACAAACTGGTTCAAAGTCTTGACTAGCTTTAAAGGTTAATTGACAGTGCAAATCCATTCAGAGACAGCTAAAGGAAAAAAGTTGTGAAGAATATCTTGAGTTGGCTGTTTGGAATTAACACTCTTCAAACTGTCCCTGTATGTTTTTAGTTTTGTGTGTGTGTTTTTGCTGGTATATGATTTAGCAAGTTCTTATTTCTATCTCTCTTTATCGCTCTATCTATCTATCTATCTAACTATAGATAAAGAAAAAAATGCTATAAATGATTTTCAGACCTACATGTGTTATAAATTATCCTCCAGAAGGGCAAAAATAATGTATTTGACATTGAACACAATAAAATGAGCAGTCCATCTTACTAGATGGGAGAGTTAAAAAGTTAAAAAGTATGAACAAAAGATCATATTTCATAGTGATCAAGGATAGAAATATTACAAATGTATTTTCTTGTGTATACTGTGATCATTCTTGGGCCAGGGCCTCTAGGTTAGGCTAGTCATGCATTGTCCTGTTACATTCTATTGATTGCTTTAGTTATAAAATAACTTTTTGTAGATTGTAGTAGTAATAAAGTCTAATAAAGCCTTTGAAGCAAAATGATCGCTGTGTAATATGCAACAGTGACAGGGAATTTATTTGCTAAATTAGCTGCAGAAATGGTCTGCCATTTCAAGTATAAAACATGTGAGCTACATGGAAAATCTGTGTGGGTATATAGCCTTTAAATAAATAAATAAATAAACACAAGCAAAAAAAGATAATGAAAGAAAATCATAAATAATGGTCTTCCGTATAGCACCTCAAAAATAACCAGAGGCTAAAATAAAATGTGCTCATGCAGATTATTCTTTAGAGGGGAAAAAAGCCAACACAAAAGCTTCTGCCTGATTTTACATTGTGATCAAGTGGTGGAGTAAACTGGGTTTAAATCCCCCTGTGCCAGTCTCATTTGGTATGTGTGCACCAATATTATAGCCAGGGGTGATGCTGTAATAGCTGTGGGACCAAAGAGACCCCCCTGTGCTCCCCTTTCATGCTGCCAGGCCAAGAATTGTGAGAATGTTGTGCGGCAGCCCATAATACACAGCTCTGGGCACATTGTTCTAGTGGAAACAGGTGCGTTTGGTCCAGTAATGAAGGTATCAGTGCTCTGAGCCACTGACGCAGGTCTGCTGCTTGTCACATTGCATTTCTTTCATCTGCATGCTCAATCCATTGTGACCCAGGACCAGAGCAGTGGTGCTTTCACATTAACAACCAGAAGCCATTTCCCTCTGAATCCACTGTTTTGTGGACAGATTACCGTTTAATGCATTTGCTATTAAAAAGTGTTATTTCAATCCCTGCTGAAACCTGTAAAACTAGGGACTTTTTTTATTTTTTGATATCTTTTTGGACTGCTTGGTATTGTATCACTTTTGATGTTGTTTTTTGCTTTGCTAGGATTGTTGCTGCACTGCAGATCACAGGACCTGTTATATTGAATTTCAAAATATTTCTGACTACTGCTGTCTAAATGTGTAATTGTGCCATTTGCCATTGAGGAGTTCCTTAATTCTTTCTGTATAAAGTTGTTTCCTTTACTCTCCTTTACTCAGAAGAAAACTTTGGGGATTCGAATTCCAAATGGCAGCATTTGCATTTTAATGGGGAGCCCACCAGCACAAAAGACCAGTGCATGTGTACTTTGCTGTCTTACTGAAGTTTTACAAATGTAAAAGTTGAACTGTGGCCACCTTTTCTCTGATTTAAGATAGCTGTGTGCTGATTGTGATGTTCAAACTGTCGTGAGGGTAACTGTGAGCGATGTGTCTAAAAAAGAAAATCACACAAAAATACACACAAAAAGCATAATAGAAGTATAATTTTAGATAAATCCAATAATTAGTAGAAACAAAGGAAGAATTTACATGAGCTGTTTTGCTTTCAAATCTGAGAGAAGAAGAAACTGCATAACTTTTTAACGAAAATGAATCGTTTTCAAGGGCTTTATATCACCGTTTGGACAACCAACAACCAACAAAAAAAAAAGTAAGATGGGTGCTCTTAAATCTACATTGAAAAAATATGAATAAAGAAGCCTCTTTGCTGGAGGAAATGGTGAATTCATAATCTGCTTATATTAAAACATACCTCTAGCAACTCTTTGAAAGTTTACATGTTTTATACATTCAGGCGTGTGATGTTTTGCAGTTTTTCCTCCAATCGACAACATTTTGGCAGCCCGGAGGCAGGCAATCACATGCAGAAAAAACCAAAGCAAATGTATTGTGAGCAAGCTGCAAAAGATAAGCTTTCGGCTTACCTAAATCCTTCCCAGAGGTATGCTATCTAGTGTACTAGAGTGATTTAAAAAAAAAAAAAAATGAAAAAAAAAACTCTCAGATGCTGACTTATCAATTATGAAAGGGCATCTACTAAAGAAATCCCTGACTAACTACAGCAAAGCAAAAGAACTGCTTAAAAGAAAGTATGCCCAGAGTTTCCACTGAAGTGAAGTCTTTCATTAACAGTTCACTTCAATGAATAATAAGGAACCTTTCAGCATAAGCAGGTGTACTAACTATGAAAACCGTGACCTTTGCTCCAGTTTCGAAACCATAATGAAGTCAAATTAATAAACATTGGACTGTCAAATGTGATTACATTTAAACATAAACCATATCCTAACCACTGGCCCTCAACTAGCATATCAATCTGTTCCTGTCCATCATGGGTCTTGCATGTCCGGTATTTAACTTTAACAACAGCAGTACTGGTGACTAGATTTACAGCAGGATAGTATTGTATTTCCTAAAAACTTGATTTATTTTCGATCTCGTGTTAATTGCATATCTCAAACTGCCAGACAGGGTATAAGCAGTGTATTTAAGTTGGTTAGCTTTATTTTTGTTGTTCTTGTATCAGACTGTACATTTAAGTGTGTCCAGCCATTGCACATTCACATCCGCAAAGTTCCATGACCATATTCACCTTATCAAATAAAATCAATCCTTTCCTTTGATCAAAATCATGCTTACCGACTTATACTTACAGATGATTTGATACGTATCAAAGTAGCCTATGATCAAACCAAATGTGCATCAATGCATATTTTGCCTGCCTTTGTCTGGATAAAGTATGGATATTATATTTTCCTTTAAGGACTGCATGGGGTGATATCATAGCTGGGTTTGATATTAAGCCATTTGCCTCAAGATGCACTCTAGATTGAATCAATCCGCACTGGGAGACAATGCAGTTTGAACTCCTGATTAAATCTAAAGGTTACAGGTCTAAGACTGGGCACATTATTTTTCTTTCCCTGGGACACAGTGGTGCTCTAATGAAAAGCTCTTGAACTGCAAGTCAGCCAGGCAGTGACAGGATTTTCAGGAGGATAGCCTTGTTGAACCACCCCTCCACCCTCGCCTGCACCCCCCCGCCTACACAAACCCACACACCCCTTCCCCACCGAAGTCCAAGTTTCCAAATGAAGCCGTCAGTCAGACAAGCTCACACCCCTGCGGCGCCCTTTCATTTTGACCGGTCAAAGCCGCAAACCCCGTCCACAACAGTGTGCCTTTACCCCAAACTTCTTACTGTTATTCTGCAGTACTGTGTTTTGATTTTTTTTTCGAATTTTAATGAAACTTCAATGAGCTCCAAAAAGGCCAGGGCAAGGGACTAGTAATCCGTTTCTGATTTCAACTCTTATTTCTTTTCTTTTTCTTTCATTATTTAGCTTTTTTCAGTTTTCTCTTTCTCCACCCTTTAAGGACAAACTGCACTAGCTCTGACTGAAACGGTGCAGACTGAAGCGGCGGTGCTGCAATAGGGCAGCAGCTGGCTTTATCAGCGGCCTTTCGTTATATTTCAGAGAGGTGGTTAAAATGAAACGGAACAGACAGGGCTTCAGTAGGACACAGCAATGCACATATTGCAGTGCATCACCTGTTTTTTGTTTTGACTATACCAAGAAAACCTTTTCATAATAAAGAGTAAAAAATTGTAATACACAAATGCTGATTAAAACATTACAATTTTATTTTGTGTAGTATTTGTTTTGTATTTTGTCTGTATGTCTGTTAATTGTTTTTTCTTTATTTCATTTATGAAATGTAATGTAATTCATAGGATATATGGAAAACAATAATATCTCCTATAAATTACATTTCATAAATGAGAAACATAAACAGATGTGGTTATTATATATAGTTATATGTGTGTGTGTGTGTGTGTGTGTGTGTGTGTGTATGTATGGTAACACAATGCTATAAATGCATAGTTTGTCTGAGAAAATACTTTATAAAATAATCACATTTTATGAGAGAAACTACATATTGTGCATATAATGATATTGCAATTAAATTTAATTCCATAAGGATTTACACTTTAACATTTTAATATTTTAAGAACACAATAATGAATATGCCTACATTTTAATTGAAGAAAATATAATTTGCATACCTATTTTAGCATTATGTAATGTGAGGGAACAGGGGGATTGGTGACACTCCTACACTGTTGTAATTACCTTCAGAATTGTTTCTTGCAAGGTCCTGTATTGAAAAGGTCACAATACTGTATTTACAATTTAGGACAATTTAAATATTAAACCTAAAGATTGTGACCTTTTCAAAACGGCAACGAACCTTGCAGGAAACTACTATTTTTAAGGTAATTACAATAGCAATTTTGAATATTGGTCAATTTTGATTAATTTCCTTCATTGTTTGACAGTAAGTGTTGGTCAATTTGAAAATAATAAGCTTTTATTGTTGCATTGGCTATTGTGTTCTATCTTTTTTCCTTTCTTTTTATTGTTCTCTATCCCTTTTCTTTTACTTGTTTTCCTGTTCTGTTTGTTTCTCCTATGGAACGATTTTACATTACATTATTATCCTGTTAGAAATGTATTTACATTTTTGTACATGTAACGCTGTTAATGAAGTTACACAAAAATGCCAAGTATGTCAAATATATTGCTCAAAAAGATACTAAGCACAGCATGTCATGAAGAAAATTAAACAGATTTTTTTATATGCTTTGTAATTTGGCTGACTGCATCTTAAGAAGTGCTATATTGACAGCCACTTTCAAAGTAATCCTCTTGATGCATTTTATTTATCTTTCTCCTTCTCTGCCCACCACCTTACAGAAGTGCACAGATGCCCATTGATTGCAGCCCAGGATTCTGCAGGTCCCCAGAAAGAAGCCAACTGCCCACAAGTGTAATGGTGCAGGATTGGTGGTATGTATAACATGGCGTTTTATCTTCTTGCAAACAAACCTGAAAATGTGTGTGTGTGTGTGAGACTGTGAACATGAGCTAGATTTTATTTATTTAGTTACTTTGTTTTAGTGTTCATTGTTTGACTGTGGTTATTCTTAGAGTATAAATGACCACTTTCTGATCATACACCTAGGTAGCATTGTCTGGAATAGGTTTATTAGCACAATGAGCCACGCAATACTTTGCTCAGGATGGATCTCCTAGCCTGGATCCCTAGGAAGAGCTACACAAAGTACAGGTATCTGCTGTAGCTAAAGAGGGAGAGCAAGAAGGGAAGCAGGTTCTAGCCATGGAAAATTTAAAGCACAAGCATGCCAATTTCCAGGGACACAGTGTAAAAAAGAAGAGCAGACTTTAATCGCCCCTGCCCTGTTTACCTGTAGCATACCAGACGGATTGGTCAAGCATAAATGAGACCTGCATCAATTTTAATTTGTATTTATTCAGTCAATTCAGTTATTTTTGCTGCGGTGTGGGTGGCTCAAATTACACTCATCCTACCTCTGACTCCAATGCCCAGCCTGGCGCTATCAGAAAATTAACATGGGTATGTATCAACGGCAGGTTCAGGGTGTCACAGCACAATTATACAATGATGTTACCTGCCGTGCTTTTGCAGGGAACTGGCGTGTGATAATAGGAAAACAGCCGCAGGGCTGCTGTGTGTTTGTGATGGGAACAGAGCTAGATAGCTTGAGCTTGACTTCACATCACTGTTCCTACCTGCTACCCTAGGTGTGTACAAACGATGTAAGCAAATGCTATGAAATGTTTCTTTTTACATATTACTTGCCCTGATACAGTGCAGGAGTATTGCTGAGCAAATAAATAATAATGTTGACATGTTGTATTATTATTTTTCCTTTTTCTTTCTTTCTTTCTTTTTCTTATCCGGGGCGACATGCAGTTTACACAAGAAACATTTTAAAGCATTGCAAACATCAGATCTTATAATTCGTATTATTAAATTGTTACGTTATTATTATTATTATTATTATTATTATTATTATTATTATTATTATTATTATTATTATTATTATTATTATTAATTATAACAGTAGTAGTTGCCCTCTTGGAATCCTGGAAAATCTCTAGGTACTGTTTTACCATTCAGAGAAAATCATCCCAAAATAAGATAATTTGTAGAATATCTATACGTATAAAAATAAATTCCAACACATATAGATGAATGGTTAAGTACTGCAATAATATAATGCCATACATAATTATTAAGAATATGTTCTTACCTACTGGTGTTGCCAGTATTACTAATACTATAGCAACTGATGAAAACCAGTATTGGGAGTGTTGGACTATTTAATTTGTTTAATTATGTGTTTATCTAATGAAGGTACCTTAGAGACTTTCTACCAAAACAGTATATCCTTTAGAAAGCCCAATCTTACTAGAGCATAATTACTGCCTTGGTGTGATTCAGTTGCAATAACCTTGACGTTAGAAACACTACATTCTGTAAATGATCTTGCCGAAAGAGAAAACAAGCAAAGCAAAACATGCTCTTCTTGCAGTTCCTTGTGCAAAGAAATAATAACAATACAGAAAAGCATTACTTTTGACTTTAAGAATAATATTAGTGATATTGATATTCTTTTGGAAAAATGGTATTTCCCCCCTTTCATTAAAAAATAAACTGGACTTCCACTGAGTACAGCAGTGCACAATGTTTTGAGCCATGCACTTCTGTGCTGTTTGCTGCTGTTTCTTTTTTTTCCTTCCTCTTAAACTAAGCTCTTCTTAAACCTATAGACCATGGTTCTAATATCTCACAATGGAAGTCCAACAAAGTTTTATCTTGGCTGGTTACTTCCTCACAACCAAAACCTGCTTCCCAGCTCTGTACCCTAGGGTGCTCCAAATGTCACGCCATTAGAATGTGTGAAATGAGATGCCACTCATGAGTTATTAGACTCCTTTGTTGCTTTGCACAGCTACTGATGCAATATCCTATATACCCCATATATCTCCCGATGTGAGTGTGTGTGTGTTGAGAAAATAAATCGGCGCTGATAGGAGAAAATCCAGTGATTTTTAAATGACAAATTCTAAGGAAAGAGGAGACTTTCTTATACAGGCTCAGTATAATCTTCTTCAGACTGGTAATCAGTTCTATAATTTATTTATTTTATTTTTGCATGGTTTAATATTTCAACTCCGCTGATAAAAGAAATGAAAGTTTTTCTTTTCACGTGTCAAATGCAAACGTTCTTTACTTTACATATTCAACATTAAAAATGTGTTTCTTGAAAGTGTGTTAGATAGGGTCATCTTAATCCTGAATAGGACTGATTAAACCAGACTTTGAGAACATTTTCCTCCCATTTTTCCATCTGGTGCCCATTTGTTCCATTTCATACCAATGTCTTCCATTTCTTTTCATATTTTAAATGGGTTGTTTTGTGCAGTTCATTGAGGTTTACCTGTATGTGTCATTTCAAGCCCTTTATTGTACTGTTTCACACACTGAACAAAAAGTAGCATGGTACTGTGAAGAGAATGGGGGAAATGACTAATCGTAAGTAATGACTGTATAGTTGTGAGAGAACCCGGATTGCCTTGACTCTAGGAGAATTTCCTATCTGATCTTCACCATAGAATTTTGTTGTGCCTGTAAGTTAGCAGGTTTATTGTGGTGGTTTGGAGTTTGATTGGAGCAGGTGCCATTGGAGAACCTGAGAAAATAATATTTCATCTTATTGCCAGTGCTTCCAGTTAATGTTTATGCTGTAGAAATAAACAGCAAGTGTGCTCTACTTATTAATATAAAGTATTGCTTTAATCTAAAAAGAATATACCGGTGCATGTATACCAAAGGATAGATATTACTCAAGAAAATGAATAAAACAAAGCAAAACACTGCATACATTAATAACTGAAATCAGAAGCATATTGCCTAAAGGCAGTTATGTTCAGAAAATTAAATTAAAAACCTTATGGGCTCCCTTGCATATAGTTATATATAAAAATACATGTCTTATATTGAATTATATTTTGAGTGTTATACTAATGAATGGGCTTGGCATTAGTGATAGGACTACATGTTCTTCCCTGTAAACGTAGGTATCGAATGCAATTTTCGACTGGATCTCTAGTATTTGTTCATTTGGATTTGACATGGTGTGTGTAACTCAGTGTATTATTGTATTTCTTTTTAGAGGGTATACCTTAACTTATTTTTAGAGGTTTTTCAATCCTTATCGGAGACACTTTATGTGCCAGTTGACTCCAAAGCTGAGCGAGAGCGCACAGTAAACGAGCACGATGGGTCAAATGGGTCCTCTCGTTTGTAAAATTTCTTGTGTATGCCAGTGTCTGGTTGGCATATTTTATCCCGAAGCCTCCCCATTGATTTATTAAAACAAATATTTGATCCCTTCGTCTGTTGCTCCAGTTTTAAAAGCATTTGTGCATACACAAAAGTGAAAGCAATTTTATGTTAGACTATGACCAACATTGATATAGTCCTCTAGGCTATTTTAATTGAATTGTAAGTTCTCCATCTGCTTTTTTCATAGAACTCAGTGAAGGAGAAGGAAAAAAAAATGAAAAAAATAAATGCAAATGAAATTACGTTAATCACTGTGCTATAATGCTAATCCACAAACTGAAACTTGCAAGTGCCATACATTTGACACCAATCCACATGAAAGAGACGGGTGTAGAAGATTATTCTGGTTATTTACCCCATTGCATTTCTTTTCATGTGCACTTCGAAGGTACATCTACTTTTTTAATTAACATCTGAGGGTAGAGAAAGAAAACAATCCAAGTCAGCTTCACGTGAAAATGGATCTAAAACGTGGGCTGGACAAAATTACACAGTCATCTCACCTAAATAAAAGCCATTGCATATGTACATACCATGGCCATCAAAATAATGTGGTAGGAATATTCTTGAAATTCAACCAAGACTTTTCTCAGAAGAAGAGGAAATTAAGTCTTCCTTGTGTTTTATTTCATATTCAAACATCAAAGTGGTGCACCATAAAAGTTAATATGGGTTAACATGCAGTGGGTGACTGAGGAAGTACAGTGTATCAATTTCAGCACTTGTTGCTTCTTTCATTCTTTCCTTTTTATATATATATATTTTTTTTCTATATTTAATTTTTCCTTTTTCTTTCTTTCTTCTAATTCTGATTGAGTTTGGCTGTGTGCTTAGGAGCATTATCATGTTGAAGATCACCCTTCCCCCACCAGCCCACTCCCTAGGGGTACTGCATGAAGTTGATGAAAACTATTTACCATTTATGCATTTACTTACTTATTTATCCTGTTTGTGAACCAGCTAAAGAATCCTAAACATTTACATTACCAATACCATATATCACTGCAGGTACCTTACAACATTTTAACAATCTCTTTTTTTTTTCCTCTCACAGCATTTCACCTTGTAACTGCAAAAGAGTATATATTCATATCCATTTTAATAATTTAGTGCCCATTCTCTGTCTCAACAAAGTTTTGAGTTACACAGTCTCCTCAAAGAGACATTTCTTTAATGTCTTCTCTCCAATTGACCAATTTCCCCTCTCAGGATACCACATCTTTTGAGGGGTACTTGTTCATTATATCTTTACCATTTAATCATATGTGTCATCAGAGTTTTGTGAGAGTGATGCCAGTAATTTGATTTATTTGATTACTTAGCAGACACCCTTATCCAGGGTAATTTACAATTGTTGCAGTATATGACATTATTTTCACATTTTACCCATTTATACAGCTGGGCATTTTACTGAAGCAATCTAGGTAAAGTACCTTGCTCAAGGGTATATCAGCAGTGTCCCCAACCTGGGACTGAACCCACAACTGTCTACTACAGAGTCCAAAGCCCTGACCACTACTCCACACTGCTGCCCTAATGTAATGATACGATGGTGTCTGTTGTCCTTTGTTTCTTAGTAGTTTGTCCAAATGGCCCAAATCATTTTCTGCTTGTCCATGTGTCTTCATATCTGTGTGTATCTTTGATCACACATGCAGATTGGCGGGAGCACAAAGTATACATATCATTGCCATACTGCGGGAGTTTCCTTCCCTCAGTAATGGAAGGATACCCTGGAGGGTCTGACTTTTAATAGAAGTCTCTATCACAGGGCTATGCTGAGCCTGAGTTTGATTATTTGAGTGCTTTTGTGTTCATTGTTATTAACACAAGCCGAACTGTGAAGTAGGTGCCAGATTTCCCTACAGTACAGAAGTTCACCAACTTCCACGTAAGTGTGAAGACTATCTAGTATGGCAGCAGCTTCCAGCTTTACCATACAGGGCACAAGAGTACCATGCTGTTAGTCAGTTACCTTAAAGGCGTATTATTTATTTGAAAGTTCAGTCCCTCTAGTGAACTCACAAACATCTTTAAATTAATAAAGCATGCACTTGATGAATTGATCGAGAGGTAAAGAAGTTTGCACGGGTCTACACACATCACAGCATAACAAACACTTTTTTTTTAATGCCTACGTCCTGTGCTCGCTTTTTTTCTCCTCATTTCATTATTTCACTGATAACATCCCATTATTATGCATAGTGAGTTTTTCAATCGACTGAGCACCAAAACACACCTAACCTGCTGCTTTTTTTTTTTCTCTCTCTCTTTCTCTCTCCACAGCACACTATGAATATTTAAAAACCCTAATGTACGCTGGCCATTTGGGTTTTAACTGGAGACTTATTACAGTGCAGGAGAGGAGGGGAAAAAAAAGCCCTTCCATTTTCCTATCTGAGGGCTCCTTTCCTCCATACTGTCATTATGAATGCGGTGCCAGGAATGGGGGCTTGGCACAGCTCACAATGCAATTTGCAGTCTGCAGTGCACACTGGTGTAACCCCCCCTGCCTTCCTTTTTATACAGGCTTTCCTGACAAAGTCAATAGGGGGCATCGCTCATCTGTCTAAAAGAAAAATAGCAGCATACTAATTAGATCTTTCTTCGTCAGCCTTGCATTTGCTTTTTTTTTTTTTTTTCTGATATTCTCCGCTGCTTTTGTCTTAATAAATTGTAAAATTTTTGTTCGATTTTGTATTTCTTGAACCCTCTTTTGCGTTCTTATCCTTCACCCTATCTTCTGTTCCTTCATCCTTTCTTTTTCCTTTCCTTCTCCAGCTGCCAATATGAAAGTCAGTGCTTTATTTTTGTTGTCATATTTATGCATGTATGTATGTATGTATGTGGGTATTTCTTGTTTTCGATGCACAGACTCACATGGTGTAAATGCGAGAGGTTGCGAGGGGGGATACGGTATCGATTGGGTGCTTATGTGAAGAAAGGGCCAGGCATGGTTTATAACAGAGTTGCCTGTGACAGGTGCTTCTCTGAGAGGACTTAATGTGTGCAGTAACAGCCCTCCCCCCTCTATTTATAAAAATAAATAAAGACATGAAATGACCCCCACGCTGACACCAAAACTCACAGCGGGAGGAGGAGGGGGGTGCTTCTGACGCTGCTGGTGTTTTTTCTATGCAAATGACAGACTACATGGCTGGACACTGGGACAGGTCACTGCATTGCTCACCCAATGTGTCACCTAGGGAGCACTTGATGGCTCACATAGGCTCTCCCGGCTTGTGAAGGCAGCAAAAATTAAGACATTCTGAGGACGTACTACAATTCAACAATACAACTTTTTTTTCTCTGTACTTTGAACAGTTCCCATTGAGACATAATGCTTGTGTGTGTCTACGTGAGAGATTGTGTGTGGGTTTGTGTCTGTATGTGTGAAGCTGGAAGAGTTTGAAGGTGATACGGATGAATGCACAGGAACAATGTCTTGTACAGCATTGAAAAACTTTTTTACTGCATGAGACGGTGTAATCTATTTTGTAAATATTTTTGGGGCTTTTCTGTTACTTAGGGAATGTTTTCTTTACTTGTTTGCTATCTGATTTCCTTTATTACTGGGATTTTCCTGATGCAATTCAAACAGCCATCATGTGACATCCCTACATATACAGACATGTGCGTCAAGCTAATAACACTGTTACACCATGACAACTGTTACTGTTATTGTATTTATTGTTCTTAATGCAATAGTTTTCTTACAAAAGCTGTGACAGTCACTTACTAACCTGACTATTTGAATGAATTCTACTACTACTAATACCACTGCTATTAATAATAATTATAATAATCCTAATACATTTAAGACGTAAAAACCGGGCTTCAATACTCTAAGCTGACATTATGCTCCCTGTCCATACTGGTCTTTGTATTTACTCTAAAACAAGCAAACTTCTTATGTCAGTGTTTTGTTTTGGGTGCTGGGTTTCTTGTATTGTAGTTACAGCCGCCCCTGTGCTTCCCTGTGCCTACCCTGGCAGAGCACAGTTTTAATCAGGGTGAATGGCAGGGAGAGTCTGGGAGGATGTGCCCAGCAATTCGGGCCTGGTGCTCCTCTCTCCCCTCTGCTCCCTGTGTTTTATAAAGAGTGGCAGCAGGCAGAGTGACAGACTGCCCCAAGAGATGACACCTGTCACCGAAGGGAGCTTCGCTAATCTACGGGCCTCATTTTGTTTGAACTCCCTGTCGCCTCGCTGTCAAATCCTCATCTTCTCACTCACTGCCAGGCTCCCTCCCTCTGTTTCTCTCAAGCGTCCCCCCTGCCCCCCCATCCCTTCCCCACACCCCTTCAACCACCTTCCACACCCCCTCGTCCGCTCCCCCATCGGTCTCCCTCTAGCCTCTACTCTCGCCCACTCTTTATTTTATTTATTTTGACCCCCACCACCACCATTTTCTTGTTTTCTGTACTTCTTCCTCCATCCTCGGGGGGGAAAACGTGCAGCTGAGAGAGAGAGACAGAGAGAGAAAGAGAGAGCGAGGGAGAGCAGGCACACACCAGTTGCCAGGTGGTGTACCTCTCTCTTGTCACTCACGATAACAATGAATTAATAAAGATAATGATGAGACCAACGCTAAGTACACGCACTGTCAAGACATGTACGAAACAAAAATCACTGTCACCTCATATTGTTAGTATTATTATTATCCTTATAATTAACAGCCGCAGCAGTAGCAGTGTGCTTTGAGATAGGAACTTCTTGAAAAGGTACTACAAGAAGCAATACAATATTTAACCCCACCACCTACCCTCTCTCACTCTCTGGTCTTATTGGACAGTGTGCACTTTTATTCTTATGTGTGTGTGTGTGTGTGTGTGTGTGTGTGTGTGTGTGTGTGTGTGTGTGTGTGTGTGTGTGTGTGTGTGTGTGTGTGTGTGTGTGTGTGTGTGTAACATACCCTGAATTTGCCTGGAGATGCTCCTTGCTTTCTGAATAGCAATGCTCTCCCCAAAAACGGCAGCAGAAGTCTGCAGTGCTCTCCTTCCCCTGTTCAAATATGCATATTGTCTCTTTTCGGGGGAAACTTGTATTGTGTTTATAATATAATTCATGATCTCCCCATAGCCAAGTGTCAGGCTGGATTTGTCTCCCTTGGGCTTATTTTTTTTTTTTTCTTTCTCCCCCCCATCCAAGCTGTCCAAGCGGGAAGACTCCTCCTGAAACTCCGCCCCCACCCCATCCCCATCACCTTGTCCTTTTCTTTCTTTTTCTTTTTTTGCTGCTGCGTTAACTGATGAAGATATCATTTTGAGATTTGACAGTTCCACCAGGCAGCGTGCCATGCTAGATGAGCAAGAGCACAGAACCATGGGGTTTAAGTTGTGGTCCATTGCCCGTGCCACAAGAACATTTTTGCAAGTGATGTAATCCCAATAATCCCAAGCCTTGGCAACAAAGAGATTGGTACACAATGGATATTAGCAAGAATAATAATTGAAATATCAAAATAAGTAAAGACATCAATAGAAAGTCAACCTTGGTTGACTGAGCTAGTCTTCATGGTGGTTTAAGATGCCTGTCTGTCTAAGATACCTGTACGTGTAGGTGCAGAAACAATGTTTGCTCCCCCAATTTTCTACAAAACAAGTGCACATTTCTTTCCAAAACTGTATATATTGATTGTATTTATGGGCAAGAGTGAAAATGAAGCACTCTCAGGAAGATCAACAAATCAGCGAAGTAGAGCACAAAATACAGCAGATAGGTAATTGATTTTTTACAAGAATTAGTATATTTCATTCAGGGTTTTTTTTCTGTAGAGATACTTAAATATATAAATAAAAAGGGGAGAGATGCCCTTAATTTTTGCCTTAATTTTAAGTGTTTAAACATGTATTTGAAGTATATATCTGTATTTTATGTTACACATTATATATAAAATAATACATAAAAAGTAAAGCCTTTTTGAATAGTTGGAACATTTTGTCGTGGACATGATTGAATTATTTTATGACATAAAAAGTTAGCAGTTAAACTAACCTGGAGAACATGTTTCTGTATTGCTGAGTACCCTTAGAGAATGCAGTAATGCATGAAATGTGTTTACTTGTCAATGTATTTATTTCATGTTAATGTGAATTTATATATTGATGTGCATGTTTTTGTTTGTTTGCTTTACACAGCCCAGTTTCATGGCAAGGCACAGTTCGAATTCATATATGTTCTACAGTAAAGAACAGGCTTCAACCATCATATTTAAATGTCTCCATTAAGTAGAATTATCTTTTCTAGACACATTTAGTATCATTGTATCCTAAAATTACCTTTGCTTTTGGAATACATTGGTTTTAATTAAATCATTTAGCTGAGAAAATAGGATGCTGCATCTGCCACAATAGAAAGGCCAGGCCCCATTGAGCATAATGGCTGTGAGGTTAAATTAAAGGTTGTGTGCATTCTGAAGAGAACAGTGTTTTTATTTTTTTTGCCCATATCAGAGAATGACACGTGGTGCTTTCAAAAGCCAGAAAAAGGGGATACTGCATATTTTTTAAAAGGTTATTGTAAATTGTCCATTTTGTGTGGCAAAAATAATCGTGGGCCAGTAATACTGTTTAAGTGGGACTAAACAAAGGCCAAAGAAAACAATGTAAGAAAACATGACTCTATTTTTTATTGCGACATACTGTACTACACAACAGAGCCAATTTACTTACATTGCCCATAAGTGCGAGTGCAGTGATTTGCGATAACAGGCATTATTTCTGTGATAATGTTTCAAATGCCAATTGCAGCCCATAGAAAGTAGCAGTTCTCTCCAGAGAAAAGTAATTGTCTCTGTGGTAGCTTCTACTGGATTGTGTTGAAAAATATTTATTGTGTTTACAAGCATATCCTTGGGAATATTAATATTCCTTGATCCTCTTAATATCCCTTTGTGATTAATATATTTTCATTAGATATAGCATAAATCTACTGAGATCAATTATGACATTTATATCATTTATAAATCTTTATCATTGTTATTTAACAAGCTGGCACTTATTTTTTCTGTATCAAAATGCTGCTGAAAGGGGGTTTTAATTTAGTTTGAAAAGTTTAGAAAAAGCTCTTCAGTTTCTGAGAGGGGGCTTTAAAGAGATCTGAAAATGTTATGCAGGTGGTCACAATTATGGGTTCACCTGGGAGGCGTCCTGAAAATAAAACGGAAGAATTGGAATAAATGGTCGATTTGCTCTGAATTTGTTTGTTCGACGTCTCAATGCAGCAGAGTGTATATCTTGCTGGCTTTTATTCAACAATTCTGTCTCATTGTTAGTTATCATAACTGCACATGGCCTTGGCATTTCAACACACATCTTAACCCAGTGTGGACTGGGGAAGCCAGGGCCTCAATTTCAATACATATATTATGTTCTTAGTTTTCATAATTCAGCTCTCCTCTGGCTGTGTGTTTAGGATCTTTAACTAACAGCTCTTTCACCCAGTCACTGCCTTCTACATTGCATAACACTGAAGAATTAAATAATATTATTTCTATACACAGACCTTCTATTTTTACTTTATATTCAGTTTGTGCACCAGTGAAACCAATTTACCAGTTCCATGCTTTAATGTAGACACTATATAATATTTCCACTATCACTCACAGGGCTTTCTTCTCACATACTGGTTTTCTTTTGTAGCTGGAAAGTGAATGCTGCCTCATCTGTCTATAACAATCTTCTTTTTTATGGTTTAGTGCCCATTCTAATCAATTGTGATGTTTTCATGATAACAGCAAAGGCTTTTATGCAGAATCCTGTCCATCACATAATCTTCTCATAGATGACACTTAACTGTTTCTTCTGATATAGAGAGATTTGATATTGAATTGAGATCAGCAACATACTGAGTGCTGGTAAAAAAAAAAAAAGATTATCCTTGGACTTCTCCAAACAACCTATCTTTTAGTGGTTGCCCTCCTCAGACTCCCTCTATGTCTCAGACTTGTGTTTGCAAAGCTGTCAATACCTGTCTGTATTCTACATACAAACATAGAAAATCCTTATTTTCTATTCTCACAGAATATTCCAAGGAATGTAATGAATGTCTTTGAGATGTCTTCTTAATTTTTCCTGTCCATTTTCTTTCTATAATTGCTAATTGTTTAACCCTTGATTGTGCTGTGAACTTTATGGAGAAACATTGACTGTATGTATGTATGTATGTATGTATGTATGTATGTATGTATGTATGTTTGTATGTATGTATGATGCATATATCAGCAGCAGCAGCAGCAGCAGCCTTTATCAATACAATGTTGGATTTTTTCTTCCACAATACCTGTCCTTATAAACGGCAGTTACTGCTAGATGACCATATTCTATCTTCTTCCTTGGAACTATGATAATTCTCTGTTAAAAAAAGTCACAGCTAACCCAGATTTTCAAATGCTTCTCTTGTCTTCATTCTGAAAGCTGTGTTCCCTCCATTACAAGGGCCAAACAACCACAGGAGTAACTGTGGTACCATATAAAAACGCATCCACTGAGACTTTCAGATGGACATGAAATGTTTGCCTATTCAAATGTTTGAAGTATATTTTCCCTTCGTAGTAAGATTTTAGTATGAATTTATAGGCAACCCCCCCTTATGAAACATATTTTTGTGTGAATGTTTTGGATTTGGATAATGTGAAGGAAATGCACATGTTTTCAATTATAATGAAAATATAAGCATCCACAGAAAAGGGAACAAACAACACATGCCTTAAATTAAGTACCATTATTATATTTATGTAGCATAAGAGGCCACTTAAACACAATAATTATCCTTGATTTCAACGAAACTGATCAAATTAATTATGTTGTGTTCCAGAATAAGCCACCTTTATGCTTGAATGAAAAGAAGAAGAAAAAACAAATCATATCATCAGGGACATTTTTTACACTCTTACCATTGTGGTTGGGTCCTGTAAAAATAGTTCTGGTTCTTTTACTTAACATAAAACAAAAATGATGTAATGAATAGGTACTATATTATTTCAAACAAATATATATATATAATGACATAATTAAGAATACATTTTTAAGAGTCCAAGCCAAATATCTCAGTATATTGTGTTGCTTTAGTTGCTGTAGACAGCAATTTGATAATAAATCTGGAAACCTTGGGGTATTGTTTCTTCCTGTGTTGTACCCTTTGAAATCCGTAGTGCCTTCTGAGTCAGAATGATGACAAATAGCATATTCATTGTAATATTCTGTTTCCTGCACTTTCCAATGCAACAAATTCAGCCAAATACAAACCAAAGGGAAGCTAAAGACCAAGGCCAAGTAGTGCACAATCCGTCAAACGTCACGCTATGCTGTACCATAACAAATAATATACAAGTAAATGGATAACAAAAGGGAATCTCTTTGCTCTGATGTGACTTAACAAAGGCAGCAGGTACTGGCGTGCTCCATAGCCTGGGCTGTGTTGATGTGCTAATGCTGTCCATCTGCAGTACAGGAGCGAAAAGGGGGGTGGGGGAGATTAGCGTGCAATTTATCAGTGAAACGGGACCCAACCACATCCTCCTCTGCATCGGGACGCCGGCGTTGGTGAATTTGCCGCACCTCGCCAATTAAAACTCTGCCTGGCAATCGCTGTCGGGTCAGGGGTTGGCTCCCACGGCACACTCTACCTGTCTCCCCTGCCTTAACACATACCCACCTCGAATACAGAATTAACACCGCGTTTCACCCCGGTTGCACCGACGCGCGTCAGATTAGACCGGTGCAGCCGAGAGATATGAAAAGCATTCCTAATGAGGGTTCTGGGGTTAAGATTTCAAATACGGCGGGGCTATTGTGTCCGCCACTCCTTTAATATTAATTAAACTCCAGGATGAATAAGTTCTTAACCAGGCCCATTTTAATTCCACTTAAGTGTACACCTGATAAGAGAATAATTTGGACGGCCACCTGGGTGTTAGAACTTATCACACTAGTTAAGACCTTAATAAATGTAATAAGTTATTAGAGCTTAACAATTCTTTTGTGTTACAGTGCAGCCGCTGTTTTTTCCCCTTCACTTCAATATGGCACATTTGCATAAACATAATGACGTTAGCCACACTTTATTAATAAAGGTCATCATCTGTAGCATATATAAGTAAAGCCTAGGCTTTTCTGACAATATATGCTATCAAGATTACACATTAGTTTAATTATTATTGATGGCTTTTTTTTTTTTTTTTTTTTTTTTTTTTTTTAACCTCAAGGATCTACTAACCACAGCTCCGCATGAAGCAAACAATTCCAACAAGAGTATTTTGCCCTGCCATGAAACCCAAATCCCTAGTGTTTGTCACAGGCTTAAAACTCAGTGACATCCTGAAGCTAAAGTATCTTCAGTAGTCCTGTGTCTTTATAAAGTCTAGGTGTTAACCGGCGACCACTCAACCTTCAGATGGTATAACTTCTACGTTAGAAAAGATGTGTCATTAAAGGATGCGGCAATCTTGTGACCATACTTAAGCGATGAACGTCAATTGGTAAAACTGGTTTTGCTTATGTTGTGAAGAATATAACAAGTGAAAAATGACAGTAAACTACAGCATTTCTGCTTCTAAAACTAGTACACACATAGCCTAAAGCTACCCCTTAAGTTTGCTGTTCTGTTAACCACTAAAGACCCAAACACAATTAAGAAAAATTATTAAATACTTTTAAATAGTAAAATTGCATTATATCTATCTACTTTTACTTTCATTTACCCGTTTCAATCAAAACGTTGGCCTACCTACCAACTGCACTTTTCTAACCACCAATATTATTGTTCTCTAGAGGTTTCTTGCATTTACCCTGCCATCAAGTACTTGCTTTATAATTTGCAGTATACGTCTATGTATAGATTAATAAAACATTGCATTGAAGTACAGTACGATGCTTTTATAATGAAGCGTGTTTTCGTGCATGTTTTAAACAATGACCAATACTGTAGTCTTGATTGTTATTACAGTTTCATAGCAGTTCTCTTTAATAGTAAGAATATATCTAGTGCAGGTCTGGGCTGAAACTTGAGGAGGCTCTGACATGAAATTGAAATACACAAACGGAGCCATCCGGTAATGATATAGAGGAGCACAGAGCATTAAAGTGCTTGAGGAGAGACAGGTTGACTGATGAACCAAGCTATCGGGGACACTGTGCAATTCTTGCTGCTTCTCCGGCAAATCAATCACATGTTGAAAGACCCTTATTAGCTTTATCCCTGCTCTCTACCACCTCTGTCACCGGAGCCACTGACGGACTTCATTTCCTTTATTGAAATTAGCTGAGCCATCTTTCAAATCTCGCTCTCCGAGAAGACGCCATGTACGGTATCTCAATTCAGACTCAAGTTAACTTCATGCCAGAGATTCAAAGATTAAAGTTTTTCCACAGACTGCAGCAGGGACATATCCACTCTGTGCAGCCTTTTTACAGATGAAAACCAGACTCATAATAATCATTTTTGATATAGAATTTATCTGATTTACTTCATACTGTAGGTATTTTAAAGGGCTCCAGAAATGATTCAAAGGTATAATAATAACAATGATAATCTCACTGAACATTTAGACGTGTAAGGTGTTTTGTCAGTTTCTCTACTTGGCATCGTATAAACAGGTACATTAAGAAGAAAGTGAAGAAAAATAATCTTTCATTTATGACTGTCTTTCGTTTTGTAGCACTTACACATTTCCCCATGGAATAATAATTATAAACATTGTGACCAAGCAATTTATCTCTGTTGATGATGGGGCTATATAGTCTTCAAATACTTTTATAGCCCCTTCTGTAATGTGAGTACACTTCTGTCATGCATAACTGTCTATGTGTCTGTGTATACATATTTTCTCAACCATTGACCAACAGTGTGCTGTAATTGGTGGATAGATGTCAAGTGATGCAATACAATGTCAGGCTGTTTGATGCTCACACAACTCAGCTTCTCTGGCTTGCTTATCAATGTGTAAGTAATTAACACAACATTGCCACCTTTACATTACAAATGGAAATACGATAAATAGTTATAGGGGTATGATGAAAACACCATTGTCTTGACGATCAATAATAATGGCAGCTCCAATATTTGGTAATGTATTACTGGTACACTGTACGGGAATGGTCTACAATAATTCAAATACATGCCTGAGAGGAGGGTAAAAGAAAGTTATATTGAACAACAACAAATAAAAAGTCAGGCACTGCTAATGTGCCATGTATTCAGTATACACAAGAGCTCCGAGACATGTTTAAATATTTACCACACTGTACTGATACTGCACATTAGCCTAGACACCATTGTTTGTTTCATTGATTTATCAATACTCACCATTGACTCATATCCAGGGGGGACCATGTAACTAATTGCATTATCACCTAACTCTAGAGGTAACATTAAAAATTTAAAGAACTATTTATGCAAAACAAATGTCGGGACAAAGCTTTAATTTTTATTCAGTCGTGTAAGAGATGCTGGTAAAAGAAACCAAATGACTTGATGTGTTTGGGATTTTATTGGATTTAC
Organism: Amia ocellicauda; assembly: GCF_036373705.1. NCBI lineage: Eukaryota > Metazoa > Chordata > Actinopteri > Amiiformes > Amiidae > Amia > Amia ocellicauda. The sequence continues at coordinate 35,329,261 of NC_089853.1, forward strand.
AGAATATTGTAAAGGAGTTTGTGATTCCAACCTTCAATGAACAATTCTTGGACCTAGTTTTAATCTCCATATTAGGTGTGGGCAAGTGAAGCCAGGGCTTATTCATAGAAGAATTAGAGTGATCTGATTGGCTGCCTCAGTGGCCTCTTCCTCTTCAGAGCTGAATGGAATCAGCTGTGTCTGTTCCACTAAGGTATATATACAAGGGAGTATATATATTGATTTATTTTTCATTAAGAGCGATAGGTAGATATAGCACATCCACTGAGTTGTTTGACTGCACTTTCTCCATCTGACTGGAGCTCTAGGATTATTTTCTGTTTTTTTCCAATACTTTTGGTTAATATTTATGGGAAATATTGTAAATGGACGTGCCCAAAAGAGGCTCAAGAGTGATGGTTTAACAAGACAGAGGTGAATACTGCATTGATAGTGCCCAGTGCCCACTGTATACCAGTCAACAAGGGGCGCTACACTGCAGTGTTCACTGGGGCAGGTCTTGAGAATAATCTTGTAGGCTCAGCTGCAATGCATGTTTGGAGTTGTTGTGTGTCAAGTGTACTGGGTTACCGATTATCTAGAATAGTACTTTCCCAGGGATCAAACCTCAGCTGTGGGTTAATTTAGTTCCGATTACAAGGACCGACAGAGTTCGGGATGAGCTGATCCCCAGGTTTAGTACGCAGCAGTGTATCAAGCCCTCCTGCACAGCTTGAGCATGGGTGTGATCACAAATCGATTGAGTCTAGCTTGTTATATTTCAAAGTTATTTGGTTATATATATATATATATATATATATATATATATTGTTTTTTGTTCCTCTAAAAACTGCTGACTCTCTCTCTCTCTATGTATATATATACACATACATACAGAGAGAGAGAGAGAGAGAGAGAGAGGTTAAAATAGAAACACATAACATACTTAAAACAATAAAATGCTAATAATAATTAATAACCTCCTTTTCTTTGTGTATTTGTTGCCTCTGCATTTGACTCTTAAAGTCATAACACATCCAAAGCTTCACTTTTTATATTTTGTTATTATTCTCTTATTAAAGTGGAAATTCTTTAACCGATAAAAAAAACTATTGTGTTATACAATCCCTTTATGACTAGTTGCTACCTACTTTGGACCATTGGTTGCAATAACTGAAACTTATATACTGGAATGATGGGTCTATTGCAATTAAAATGCCATGAGATATGTAAACGAGAGAGAAAATACAGCCGTGAATTGGCTTAATAAGAAGGGTTTTATTCCAACAGGCCAAATGGAAAAATGCCTAGGGAATGGATAGTCTGTTTGGACTTCCTAAAATACACAAAGACAAGTCAGATTCATGTCCAGTCTTACCAGCTCCCAAATGTATAATCTATCCAGATTTATTACTGAGATTCTATCATCCTGGTTTTGCAACAGTCCTGCCCTTCTGACAGTAAATATTTGGTATAAGTCCTCAGTAGCCTTGCAACTCCAGAAAAGGATGCAATTTTCTGAAATAAGATGTATGTCCCTTCCTAGCCAATTAATACTTTCAGCTGTCAATGACACACTGTCTACTAGCGCTGCATGAAATGAAATAATTGAATCATAAAGATACATGTATTTAGCTACACCTCAGCCAGACAATCCGGTTTATCTGTCCCATAGGAAAAGCAATGGAGACCATATATTTAACTACCAGAATTATGTTGCATATATATTTTGCTTTCAAGCAGACATTCTATCAGTGTTGTTATTGGACTTGCCTGTATTTGCTATATCTGCTGAACTTTTTTTGGCAAGATTTTTGAACTTATTCTGAACCCCCTGAACACAGTCTGTGATCCACAGATAATGCGTACATTTGTTTTAATAGACAGGAATAAACAGTTAAATCCTTCCAAATGCCCAAGACTTTTACACACCCTACAAAATTGTGCATAGCTGCTGGTTTTGTGAACAAAATAGACAACCTATAAAACAACAAAGATATGATCAATATATTCATGAATATATTCATATTGGATTCTCTTAGGCCACTCGGTTTGATCATAAACTGTCTGTAATGAGATACATTAGATAGATGATATGACAGATCTGCCAATCCAAGAAATCTACTGACTATAAGCTCTGAATAGTTTTTATCTTCTCTTTTATAATCTTCAACTTTTGAGAGAAGGTTCATAAAAATATAGACGGTAGATTGTTGTGCTTATATACATTTTTGAACATTTAATACATCTTTACCTGAATTTGTGACATGAGATGTGTTTCCTTGGAGCCTTTTCTAATACCTTCTGCAGCTCTGTACCAAAAAGCTGATACTGATACACTGTACTCTAACGCATCTTCCTTGGTACTTCGCTTCAGTTGTGCTGGTGACATATTCTATATTTGATCTATAAGAGTGTGCCTGGCAGATATCCATTGATTGGGAAGATTAGTAACATATTGCTGTTTCTCAAAAGCTCCTGCCAGTAGAGCACTCAAAAGGACCTAAGCAGCATTTCAAATAATTCGCTGCAAAGAAGAGGAGAAAAGCTTGTTGCTGTGAGATCAGGCCTTCTCGCGCACATTGAATCGTACGAGTAACCTTTCAACGCTCTGCCAAAGAAACGAGCCGAAAAGAACAAGACCAAGAGAAAGAGAGAGAGAGTGTACGAGTTGTTTTCTCACAGGGGCTATGAGTAGAGCAAACCCTTTTTGAAGGGATACAGAGGACACCAGGAGAAAGCTGCAGCCCTTCAAAGAGCTAAAGTCCAGGAGGGCTTCGTCTGATTCATAAGAAGCAAGGAGCTGTGTGTTTTGAATAGCAGCCCTTTCACTGTGCTAATGTGATCCGACTACAGAAGAGCACAGGGAAGGAGGACGACACACAGATATCCGGGAATCGTCTGACATCCAGAGCTCTGATTGACACGAACTCCACCGCTTTCTCTTATCAGCTGCTTCCCGCTCGTTAACATGAAATAAAATGCCTTTTTTTCCTCCAGATTTGTATTTATTGGTTTGTTTGTTTTACTCTGCCCCTTTCTAATATGGCAAATTTATTTCATGTTATGAGCGGTAGTTTACCAGCTCTTTCCAGACAAATGTGTCTATATACTCACAAGCCTGCATTTATACTTACTCTACATGTGTGCATGCGTACATACACACATCTGGTGGATTTCCACCAGGCTTTCGTACATAATGCAGTTATCCGCTTTTAACCTGTCAAACAGATATCTTATTTGTTTTAGTTTTGTTCTTTTTTTACACTTTTTTTATGGTATTTTCTTTCTTTTTTCCTGGTAATTGTCTCTGCTTTCCCCTCAATGCAAATCTAAGGATGAAAGTTTAGCACAAATGCTCATGCTGTCACAGCTCAACAAGTTACTTAAACATAACATTTACCGAGCCACATGCTGCCTGTGGAATTTGCACTTGTTTCGACAAGGCCAGAAAAAAATGTAGTTTAAGTGTCCTTGAAAGCCTTGGAGATGTATTAATCACCCCCATTGTTTACACAAAGGAACAATTTGTTATTTGATATTATTTTCAAGCATGGGAAGCACTCTGGGAGTACTATTAAGAAAAAAACATCTCAAAGACCAAATATTACCTGTATTTTTCTGAAACTTGGGAGAACAGCATACAAGCTAATATTTATCTTCCTTACCTTTGGAGAAACATTATCAGGAGGTCACAGATGTAATAAGAAATAAGGTCTCCCAGCATTTATCACCTTCTTGTGTCTGTAGTATCATGGGCAAGCCCCACAAGACTGCCAGGACATGACTACACTTGTTCATTTAAACTAAGGTCAATCTGCTATGAGCTTGCTCAAAATGAAAGGACTAAAATATAAATGGTTATTGGTATTCCTGGAAGTTATGGAACAATGTAACCACAATAAATCATCACTCGCAGCTTTAAGCGAGGATTTAACTCAGGAAGTCTGAAGCGTCTTGTGTGGAGTAAAGATATGTGAGGAAAACTTGTTTAGTCCAGTCAAATGCAAATTTCATATATATATATATATATATATATATATATATATATATATATATATAGATATATATAGATATATATAGATAGATATAGATTAATATATATATATATATATATATATATATATATATATATATGTGTGTGTGTGTGTGTGTGTGTGTGTGTGTGTGTGTTTATGTATACCAGAAACTCAGACAAGTTTCAGGAAACAGACTGCTTTATTTTTATTTTTGTCATATAGTCCCCAGTCAGTCCATTTGGTAATTTCACAGTTTTACATTAATTTATCAACTCTCATTTGTTGTGCACAAGGCTTGCATTTGGTTTTAATGAATAAATAAATGTTATTATTTAAATCTCAGACAAAAAGATATATATATAGTTATCCAAATATAAAACCAAGAAATAACATAATTTATAGCTCCTGAATTAAAATGCAGAGTACTGGCTGTTACAACTATCAAACTAACAAATGTGTATGCTGAAGTATAACTGGTAGTTTTACTGATAAATCAAAGACAACCTAAGCCACCCTGAAGAAAAAAATAAAATGATATATAAATATGTATGTATGTGTGTGTGTTTACCTAGTGCATTTGTGTTTTCATGTCAGTGTGGAAGGGTACAGTGCAAATAATGATCATCTGGGAAATTGTTTTAACAAAAAGCAGACAGCGTTTCTTAGGGTTTTTTCTGACTGACAGGAACACATACTGACTAATGCACTGAGAAAGCTAATCCAACAATTGTCACTTTCCATCTGATCTCTGTGTGCTGAACAATGCAGGTCCCCTTTAAAACAAATGGACTCCGATTCGCACACCTGTAACATGAGTGAACACAGACCACATGCTGATTTGCGTTCCCACGCACCGCATGACTCAAAGTCTGAATAAAGCCATCACTTACTTATTAAAGGATGGGACTGTCATAGTGTGGCTGTCTTAAACATGGCTCTTTTCAATAAGCTGAGACAGTCCACAAAGCTTTAGCAATGCTGCACCACACTGGACCTCCCATCAGTTTCTGCTGGTGACTCATGGAATCAGCAGTTTTTTCTTCCTCTAAGGCCTGCAGACTTTCTCTAATACAATTATATATATATATATATATATATGTATATTAATATATGCACATACTAGTTCCATCCAAAGAAGAGTGTATTGGAATATAGGTTGTCTTGTATAACAACTTGTCCTATATAATGAAGAAAGATCATCGGAGTTTAAACAACTCCGAGCTGTCTTTGAAGATGAGTTTTTTAAATTAAAGTGTTCTACTGTGGTACATGTAATGCCGTACTAAATTAAATAGATGTGGCCCTAGCCAACACCCCCTTAAAAGCAAGGGTCATTCCTATAAAATGTTCAGGCGGCCTTTCTTTGAAAATAGGACGGCTTTGGCCTAGAGTAGATTCTTCTTTCTTTCCTTTTTTTTCTCTCCTCTGGTTTTCATTAATTAAAAGTAATCACCCAAATTCAGCTATGCTCAAAGAAGATTATTAATTCTGTTACTTTGATAAGAGACCAGGCGAGTTATAAATAATGTATTAATAGACTTTCACAATGCCTATGAAGTGGGGCACTGTCTGCTTTTGCGGCTCGTTCTTCCAGGGTTCAGGAATCCAGGGGGCCAGAAAAAAATATTATGTTAACTCTCTGTCTGCTGCGACGCAATCAGTGTCATAGAAACCTTCCTGTATTTCATTAAGAAAACGTAGGTTAAGAGAGTGTTTGGTTTCTTTCTTTTTTCTCTCTTTCTTTTTCTTTTCTTTTTTTTTTTTCCTACAGCCCGTGACAGCTTATTTTTGTTCCGAAAGGTGGTTTAGGCCTTCTGGGACCACTTAAAGTTTTTGCCAAGCATTGGCCAAGTCACACAAAAGCCTTGAAGTATACACACACAACCCCCTTTCTCCAACCCTCTCAGCTGTGGCCTAAGGGAGTGTTGTTGGTTTATGAGAGAGAAAATAGCCTAGGCTTTCTGGAAAAGTGAAATGGGATTAAAGCCTTTGTGCGGCCTACAATGGTAAGGGGAATTAGCAATAGTTGTAGGCACTTAGAGGGGCTCTCACGCTGAAGCTTATCCCAGATTTTGCACAATAATCATTTGAATATCAACAGTGTTTTGCAACTACAGCGCTAATGTATAAACTTCTCTCTTTTAAAGATCTCAAATCCCCCCAAATGGTAGCAACAGCCTCTACACAAACATTTAGGCCTAGTCAGGGGAGAGAAGGGGGGGGAGGAAAAATACAGCCCACTCCTCTACCAAAAATTATCAGTTAATTATCCTCCTGAGTGTGATTACTTTTTATTTTATTTTTCCAACAAAGATGTACCTGCTGGGAGGTCTGAGTCATTTGAGAGCCCAAAGGAATGAACCAGTGGAAAAAAGGTCTTCATATTTTATTAAATATGCCTTACTTTCTGCTTACAACAAGAGCACCTGTGAGAGAATGCGTTTTGCTTGAGCAGGCACCGGTTTGTGATTAAAAGCAGGCAAATTAAGTTATCTTGCATAAAAGAGTCAAGTTATATTCCAGGATTGACACAATTAAGTGTTTACTATGGCACTGTGTGTATGTACCGCATGCATTTACTATTAAGGGACACCCATACGTAATAGCGTTTATACTTTCACTACATTCTTTTTATCATGACTGGGACTTTAGTGGTAACTGACTGCCCGAGTTACCTTTTCCATCGCTGTAAGACATGTTTTCCTACAGCCATCGTCACATTTAATTGAATAAATGTTTTTTTTTCTTTTTTCTGTGTTGTGTTTAAAAGGCTGTTGACATTCAGGGAGTGACACTGCAATCTGCGCAGTGTGAATTCTAATATCCCAATACCTGGGGAGGAAACAAACCACAATGGACTGACTGCAGAGTACAGTCAAATATAGCATCAAAGATGAGCCGTGTGGTTTCTCAGTTCTACTTGGATCATATTGTCTTCAACCTGCTGAGTTGCTAATTGTCACTCAAGTACAGACGATTGATTGTCACGGCTTTGGTAACAGCTCGGACTTCATTGTTAGTCAATTGATATTTGTTTCCTATATACACATTTCAATAAACTAAAACAAGGCCTAGACTGAACTAAATGTCAGCCACGCTGCAATTACAAATGTACTCCGCTGTGCTTGAGAGCTGGTGTGCGTGAGAGAAAAGATACAGTCCTGTGAAAGCATTGCAATTGCTTGGGTTTGGTCATTGAGTGAAAATTTTGAGTGCTGCATCAAGTCTGTCTTTTTTTATAATTTTTTTTGTGTAATGTTACAAAATTATTTGTTTTATCCAATAACCAATAAACAGCCCAGATTCAACGTGATGAAGTCTTTTCCTAACCCATTAGTATGTTTTTAGTAAATATACTGTATTATAAACAGACCATCAGGTAGACCATAATTTACTTTCCTCTTCAAAAATAATGATTGACAGTAATGTCAAATATTATAATGCTGGTAAATGCACACTGCCTTAAAAAAAATAAAAAATAAAAAACACCACCACCACATATTAAAGAAAAAAAAAAAGTCATATTTTCCTTATAAGAAGTGTTCTGCTGGGTGGTGTGAGGCAACACTATTTTTGTTTTGTTACTTTATTTGTGAAGGTCTCCTTTTTCATTTATTTGTTTTTTATTTTTTGGATGGCCCTCCTGCTAACGAGGTTTAATTCAGTGTCCGCTGTATCCCTGCGCTTGGGATTCAGAGTTGTGAGTGTGATTTCCTAATGGACAGAGAATGAAGGCTGTATCCTGGCCATTACCGATGGCTTATTACATTAGCCGGCGTGTCTATGGCATCCGACACTGCTCTCATCAAGGCCCGCAGAGTGATCAACAGCCCTGCTTTTTAGAGCTCAAATGTAGTTCTCAAAACAGGCTCTGGGCCTCAGTGATTTTTTTTCCCCCAGCAAAAGTATTGTCCATACCACAAATGGTTCAGTGAGATCAGGGGCCTTGTCAAGAGGCCCGGGCTTGAATATGAATGATGAGCAGAGAGCAGGGTGGTCTTCTGATTGAGGCAGCGGCAAAGAGGACTAAGCCAGACTGATGCTGCCAGAACTTTGACAGAAAAATCAGACAGACCGAGGTGTAATTCCCAAAACCTTCACTTTGTAAGGCTGTGGAGACGATGAACTAGACAGAAGTGTGAGGAGAAAGTTTTTATTTTTTATTTTTCAGTATTAATCATAAAAACTGTATAAATAATAATGATGATCATTTACCTGTTCATGGGGTGTGCCTTAAATCGAACGTGATTATTTGCCGCTGTTTAGGTCATGAAATATCAATATCTATAGCATTTCCTTTCATCAATACATGATTAGGCTGAGATATGAGATTAACTACTGACAAAATCCACCAGAATTACACAATGTTCAGTGTGCTTTTAATAATCCTTCAGATTTTTGCAGAAGTTTGTTTATTTTATTTTTTTTATCAAATTGACTTTTCTGGTGTGTAAACAAGGAGTTGACCAACTTTTTTACATTTACATGTCAAATGGCATCGTGACTATTTTCAGATTTATATCAGATGGTGGTACAGGAGGGCTATTACTAAAGGAGACCCCAAAAAGCCTTGGGCTAGTGGTTTGAGGTGGCTTGTTTTTTTTGTTTAGTTTTTTGTGAAATGGGAGGGAGGCCGAACCGAAGGGAGAGATTTTTAAATCGAAATTAAGACATAACTCCCCTTGTTCAATTCACTGGAGTGCCTGCACAGTCCCCCCTATTCAACTAGATACAATGATGTACAAGATGAATAAAGTTATCTCCAGGTCTGAATAGGATGTAGCTGGTGGGAGGGGAGAGGGAGGGACCCCGCACAGCTGAAAAGAATTCCGCTTTGAGGGAGAGATCTGTGGGGTCAGACCCCAGCTGCCTCTCGGGGTGAAAGGGACACCAGTGAACTGGACAGACCCTGAAAATAACAAAACAGACCCTGTCAAATTAAGACATCCCCCATAAGACTTCCACAAGTCCCCCTATTCCAAGTTGCTGAACACACACATATTGCGTATTGAACCGCTCCTCTTTGGCTGATTGTGTGCTATACATCTGATTCTTATTTGAGTTTTCCTAGACCAACTATTGGCTTTTCTGTGCCATTTCTTGTTACTCACTTACTTACTCACTAAATTACGCGGTGCAAAGGACAGGGCTCCCAAAGGTAGGAGAAATGTTTATTTTTTTACTCCCTGCCGTTTTTTAACTCTGTTTTTCTTTTGGCTTTTACCATTTGCAACTGGTCTATAGCAGGTCTCAAACTTTTTTCTTAAGGGGCAACAGTCCTGACGTAAGTGGCGCTGCTGTTTGCAATGTCAGTGTGTGGACTCGTCCGTGAGTAATTCTGCGCTCATCTCAAGAGCCTGAAGGGAGTGTCTGCTATATGTACATATACGACCCACCTTCTTAATTTGTAATGATCTGTCTATCTGTCGGTCTAGATCTAGTCAGTCGGTCTGGCCGATTTAACCTCCTCCTTTGAAATACATGTGGATGCTTGTATGCATGCATGAGTGTTTGCATAAAAAGTGAGTAGGTATATATGCAATAACCTTGTTTCGCCATCTGGTTGATTATCTCTATTGCATTGTATTTGGTTGCAGTTTCCGTGAAGCACCTATTATGTGCTGTGTATTCTTTATATTGTAGGTAGCACAGTGATAATGATAGAGATTCCAGGTTTCATAAAGTGGGCCTTTCATGGACAATTTGCCACATTAATTGCTCCTGAAAGTGAAAGATGATTCACCTTAATAAAACCATTTCTTATGTCTTTATTTTCTGATTTATTTTTGATTTCTTACTCTGAAAATGTAGCTGTATTACGTTTTTTTTTTTCATTGCCAACCTCTCACTGCCACGCATTCTTTAAAAAATGTCAATGAAAATTGTCCGGTGTCGCTGTTTTACATTTTCAAGTGAAAAGCAACATAGGAACAGGATCATAGATTTTCCTGTACTTCTTTTTTTCTTTTTTTTTTTAAACCAAAATATAAGTTTGGATTTGAAGCGGGTAAGTAGGATGAAAATCAGGCTGCATTATAAAGAATTGATGGATCGTTTTCCCTTGCGGCAGTAACAGCACCTCACCTACGGATGTGTCGACCTGTGCAGATGGGTTCAAAGCCAATTTCCATGTTTAAAACTCCTCCGCTCCCGCATCTTTCAGTGCTGCAGCCAATCCTCCATGTATCTCTGTCTGTTCTGTATCTGTGTTATACTGCAGTGTGTGAGAGCGCTGCACTGATAATGCTGGAAGAAGGCAGCATCATTAATTCGAGTTTATTCCTGACTGCAAACAATTCTATATTGGGATGAGTATAGAAGTATACAAGAGGAGGCAAAAAAACTAAACAAAAAATAATGCAAAAGGTTGTTATTCTTTTCAGCTCATTAACTCCCAGTAAATCTCTGCCTATCACCCCTGGGCAGTTTGTCGAAAAACTGCACATGCCCAGCTAAGGGCCAAAACTGTCTAAGGTGGCTCTTTATCTTAAATATCAGCCACACACTCTCTCTTTTTTCTGTTTTACTGCCCACATTCACCAAGTGCCAAGTATCTTCCAGGAGGTTTGAGCCATGCCAGTGAATGGGTTTACACATTTGTCATTGAGATTCTCATGTTCCTCACACCTTGAAAAACATTTGCACAAAGCTGCTGTATTTATCAGTGGTAAGCATCTCACGGCCCAGTCAGAGCCTAAAAAAGTAAAATAAAACAAACTGGTAGAGAGAATAAAAGAGGCTCATAGAGACTGATGAAGCTGTTTGATGAGTTAAGTGGCAAACTGGTGCAAAAGACACAAATACCAGCTATAATATTCTCGGGTGTACAGAGGAAGGATGGGAAGAATTTACTTTTCCTCACATTGCCTAAGTGTTCTGTAAGTGTGATGGAGAGAGAGTGCTTTGCTTGTATACTCAGTAAGTAGTCATAAACCCCAGATTAGGCTAATTTTCATATTGTCTTAAGGCTTCTATCTTAATTATAATCACACATTTTCCAGAGGAGAGAGGCTGGTGTTTAATTTTTTTTTAACTTTCTTTTTTCTTTCTTTGTTCACATTCCTCATAGTGTAGCAAAGGGGAATCATGGGTTGTGGGTGGCTACAGGAACATGTGTATGATATTAGGGGCGAAATCATTTTCATGTAAACACGAAAATCAGTTTAAACAGGGCACACTTGTGTGAAGTCGGTATTTCAAGAGGCATATTAAACTTTCCATTTCCACTTCCAATTCTTGCTTTTATGCTACTGTCCATACAAATGGGAGAGACTGCAGAGAGCACACTTGGGGGTGCTTAAATGTGAGCCCAAAGATAAACCCTCAGATGGGCCACCTGATTGTGTAGTGGTTGGCAATAGTTTATTTTTGCCTTACATTTATTTCTTTAAAATTCCAACATTCCAATGCTAAGTAAACTAAAACTGGGCGGCAGAAAAAAAACGGATATATACCTGTCATCGGGGTGTCTGTGTGTGTGGAAAGCTCCTTGATAGAACTGAATGGCAAGTTTAGCAGCATGAAATGATTTCTGTTAAGCTCTGGGGGCATGCCACAGGCAAGGAGAGAAGAAGCCCGATGCCACATTAAACAGCAAAACTGAAGCGTGGCTTTTTTTTTTTTTTTTAGTTCCCACCCCTAAAGCCGGCAGGGCTTGTGACAAAACTCTGCTCCTGCCATGTAATTCTTCCTCCCCGGCCTCTTTCATCAGGCGATTTCGTGGAGAAATATGAAGCTGATGTTATCTCGCTTTATAAATTCACAAAGGGCCCCCAGAGTGCCCCCATGGAAGACGCGCCCATCACTGCGACGTGGCACCGCTATCACTGATCCTCTGCGATTGATAACAGCACCTCTCTTTCTTAATGACTTGACAGGCTTCAGACGCCAGCTCTGCAGACACGCTGAGGTTTTAATATACTTTTTTTCATGTCATTGCCTGTTTACACAGAGCGGGTCAGAGGGAAAAAAAAAAAATAATAATATATATATATATATATATATATATATATATATATATATATATCCGCTCCCATCTCTCAGAAAGTGTGATTTATATTAGAGCTGAGTCTGGCAAGTGTAGCCTGTGATGTCAGTGTGATGCTATTCATACTCCCAGATAAGCTATTTCAAATTGTATGCAAATTGTAATTTTGGCTTTTTAAATAATGCCCTATAATGTCATTAAACCAGCTGGTGTGTCTTCCCTTCTGAATGCAATCCATTAAATATAAAAGTCTCCCTCTTGGTGTGTTATGTGAGAGAGCTGCTCCTTTTTAAACTTTTCTTTTTTTTTTTTTTACCTATTTTTCAGGTTAAATTGACACATGCATAATAATAATAATGTTTTTATTTTCTACAGAAAAAATAATATAACAAGGAACAGTGCTATACTAATATACTGTATGGTTTATATATTTGCATTTGAAGGATAAATATAGCTTTATAGCAAGTATTTCTAGATGCAGTTTAAATATATTTATAAGAAAACAAAATGGTATATTAACGCATTTTTGGACCATTATGTTTTTTAAGCCATAAGCAATACTGAGAGTTTAAAGCACCTTTAGTATCCCTGCTTGGCACGGTCAGGGGCTGAGAGTACATGCAAACCGAAAATGTGTGTTTTGTGACTTGGGAAAGGGTATGGATTTTGGTTCAGATTACGGATTATGCATTACTTTAAGGATTACAATATTTTAGATATAAACAGAAATATGACCTGATTTTGCATAACCCTTCATAACATCAGTCTTCCTCTTTTTCCTTTTCTTATGATCTATTAATTTAGCAGAACAGTTTATCCTCTGCACTCTTTACAAGAGAACAATATAATCTGTTAGCAGTGCTGTGTTTACAATATTACACTATATTGCACTGATATTTATGTTTAAATAGAAACAATAATATCTGATTATGAATTAAGTAAAAGCAATAAAAAGGACATTCACACAACACAGAGACGTACTTATGTCTGTCCTGCCATTCACTACAACAGCTATTTGTCTTAATAGACTGCATGGTAGAAAGACTTCACCTAGGGATCTTCTGTAGCAGTTTTACAATACAGCAAACCATTACTAACCTTAAAAAATAACTGTACAAAATATTCCCAATGCCAGGGAGTAAGACACCACACATTTCAGCATGTTTCTAGCTATGAAATCCATATTATACAATATTGTTGTTGTTTATTAATATTTTTATAATAATAATAATAATAATAATAATAATAATAATAATAATAATAATTTTGCAGGCATATAATATCATATCTGTCTAAATATTGTATTTACATAGGTATAATAGCCTGTACTGAACTGACTGGAAGAAAATAATTGAAGTATAATAATAATAATAATAATAATAATAATAATAATAATAATAATAATAATATACATTAAATAATATATAATCAACCAGTTTAATACAATTAATTGCAGACATTATTCAGTGTATTGATGCAAGCATAGTTTAATTATTTATTTCTTTATAATTCTTTATAATAGTAAATGTATTTGAACTTTAACTTTTTATTTCTTCTAAAATAATGATAACAAATAGTTCTTGCCAGAAAAAAAAAAAAAATCCATATATATATATATAAAATATGGATTTGTTTTTATAATGCATATTTTTTAGGGATCTGTCTAGTGTCTCTTTTTATCTTTTTTTGTTTGTTTGTGAAACAGCCCGTCCTTAATGTATTACAAACTCAAAATGCAGCAATTTCATTTTTGTTTGTGTTTTGTGGATGTTTTATCTTTGATGCCCTGTCTTTTCTCAACGCTATGTTCTAAATTGTTCAAAATAATTATATGCATTCTAAATAAATGTGAGTTTTTCACATTTCAGTTCAATATAAAACATATATCTGTCAGCCTTGTTATGAGCTGCTGTCAGTGGTTCTTCCCAGGATGATAAATGAATGGGAGGGTGTGTGGAGGACTTAACAATAATAATACATATAAATAAATAAGTATAAACAGGGAAATAAAATAAAACAATATGGTAATCTTAAAAAAAATGGAGGAAATATTAAGTGGTTATATTTAAATCAAAATGAGGATTCTTAATTAAAAATAATTGACAGATTATAGTTTTTTTTTTTTAATCTTATGAGCTGTATTTGACATCATACACCACTGAAAACAATTATCAGTTTTGATATTTTAATTTTGGTTTTTGGAAAGTATCACTCAATCTAAATTGTATTAGACAGACAACATTTATAAAATACCATTTATAATAATACAGACAACATTTATAATTATTATTATTAGTTTGAGTTATTTTTAGTCTGCTATTATAATGCTGCTGATTTATTATTCACATATTTGCACATTATGTAATACCTCAAATTCCATGCATACAATACTACTGGAGAAAAACATAAAGCTCAAGATTATGTTTTTATTCAGGCAAATCTGTTCTTGCTAATATGCTGTCTTTTAAAGTCCAGATGTAAAAAGACAATAATGATGAAACCATTTTGACTGCAGTTTCTTTAAAGCTTCCTTATAGAGCTTGTCAGCAAGATTGATAACTTATCATTGAGAGTTAACCCCACACAGTCGGTTTTGGGAGATCGTGTCATGCACACAAATACACAGCCCTCTGTGATAGTGAATACTGTTTATATATAAAGCACAGTTTCCAGTTGAAGTCCAGTGCTGCTTCTTATTGTTTCAGTAGACATACTCTTCGACTAAACTGTGTTATTTTTCTTTGTCACCAAGGCAGACACAAATGTACCTATTATTAGTATTGTTCCTTCATACAAAACATACTGAATCTCCTGGAAAAGCACACAATGCTGTAATGCAATCAGCTTTTGAGCAAAGTTGCTTCTAACAGCAATACTCCTGATATTAACTACCAGTCATTGAAAAAGCTTGATGTGTCTGTTATAGTATGATGATGATGTTAAGTATCTATTTTGTTTAGCTTTTTTTTAAGGATACATAAAATAATGAAGTAGGTGTAACATACAGCTTTATAATTGCATTATTGAATGGAATACAAAAATGCTAATTATTATACAAACAATTATTACTATTATTATTATTATTATTAGTAGTAGTAGTAGTAGTAGTAGTAGTAGTAGTAGTAGTAGTAGTATTGGTGGTGGTGTCCACCTGTGTGCAGTGGTCTGACAGTGAACGCAGCTTCTACAGTTCTGCCAGTTCAATATGCATGCCTATTAGATATCTAAATATGAATCTTCATTTTTGTAACTGGTGGCTTATTATGTCTGAAAACATGATGATAAATTCAATTCCCAATGAGTTAACTCCAATTTTCCAATTCCATTACCAGTTAATATTGCATCCTGTGGGATAGTAGCCAGCATCTGCAGTATATGATAGAATTATGGAAGCCCTGTATTTGACTTCTACTCTTCCATCTTTAAATAAATGAATTAATAAAACCATATAGAAATACGTTTTATATGTTTAAAAATGTAATTATTATTATTATTATTATTATTATTATTATTATTATTATTATTATTATAGTGGGTGAACTATTTAATAATGTAAATAGTATTAATGTAATCGTCTGGTTGGCAACTGCTTTTTGCAATATTACAAATTACAAGCAACATGAAGCTTATAATAATACTAGAAGTAATCATAATAATAATAGTAATTATAATAATTAACATGATTGCTTTTTGTTATTTTGTGTTGCTATTGCAAATAAGTTATGGGTATTTATTTGACTTTAGGACGTGAGTGGGGAGCAGGGGGATACATCCCAATCTTAGAAGCCAGGAAACAGGTTCAAAGTCGGGGGAAAGATGAAGCTCAATAGCTCTAATTTAAAATGTGACTCTGATACTTTTAAACTGAAACTCAAGACCTTTAATGGGCATTGGAAGAAATTGTGGAACTGTTATCTTAAATCAGCAGGCTATTGTTCAGCAGAAAAAATGCCCACATGACACTTGTTTTCTAGCACCTGGTGCATTAGGAATCAGAAATAATAATAATAATAATAATAATAATAATAATAATAATAATAATAATAATAATAATAATTAGAAAAGAACAAAGCACTAACTAAGCTAAGTCACATGATTCATTCCCCTCTCCTTTAATTCTTCATATAGGCTGTAATATTTTGTATTTGTAATCACATTTAAGTATATTTTAAAGCATAAGTCGTCTGTGAAGTATTCTGTCAAGCAATAGGATTTGTTTAAATAACTCAGTTTCCATCTGACTGGTGTGTGTTCATGTTATTAAGAGCCGAGAATGAATCCTTCTGAGTCAGACTGGCTTAGTTTATTATCAGAATAAAATTGTTATGCAATCCAGACCATATGTAGAAACTATACAAGTTTTAAAAAGCACCTACGCTTTAAATAATGATAATCTGTTAATTTAATAGTATGACGTATTAATACTCTGTTCATTCTATATTTGCTGTAAAGGAGCCGTATACTCTTATTTGCTTTGCTTTGGTGTTGCCCTGAGTGGCACTCAATTAATGATGTGTCTAATGAGCCCATTAAGGATGAAAGCGTTCTCAACAGGTATGAGCAACATCTCCCTTTTTTAGTTTGGGTTTCAGTGGAGAAATGGCACTGTGTTCTTTATTTTAGCTCCAGTGGTAAAACCCTAAGCTAATATCCCATAGAGATGAGATTTAAAGAATTACTTGTCTGTCAGAGTTGGAATGTGAATGAAAGAAGTATATAAATTGTCAGATCAACAGACATCAGATGGATAGATAGCTAGATAGACAAATAAAATGAAAGAAAACTTATCTATCAATGTAAAATACAGTAGGCCTAACTTGAATAACTGGTACAAAATCAGAAAGATTTTGAGTTATAGATGTATTCCTAAAAAGCAGTATGTCCAACTTATATATATATATATATATATATATATATATATATATATATATATATATATATATATATATATATATATAATTTACTTTCCTATATAATGCATTTGTAGGGACTGACTATATATATATATATATATATATATATATATATATATATATATATATATATACTCCATCCATACAAAGATTTCCTTACTATGATGACTTTGTCTCTATCTTCTACAATAAAGTGAAAGACAAAGATACTGCCAGATTAGTGTAAGGACACACACACCATGTTTGTGAAGTACATCGATTGTACAAGCAGTTTCTGGGACAACAGGACTGATAGTTATTCTGCAACAGTCGTGCATCGCGCACTTTTCTATAAATGTGTCCAGAATTGGATGTAACAAGTACGGCTTCTTTTTGGCCTGCGCTGTTATTAAAGGGATTTTGAAATTTCCAAAGCGCAATTATTAGCCTTCCCAGTTTAGAAATGTGAGTGATGAAGTGTTCATACACCTATTTAACTCCGAATAATAAAACCGCAATTAAGTTGTATATAATTGAAATTAATTTAGATTGCATTTTAAATTATGAAATAGCCTACATGTATTATAAGTTAATGAAGCAGACGAGTGAAGGGTCCTATTCATTTGCAACGAAGGTTTAGTGGTCGTCCATAAGTGTAAATCATTTTTAGCATCTGGTATTAATATTCATGAAAGGGCTGTTATACTAAATCCCGGAGTAAAGTAAATATGCATTTAAATAGCATTTCTTACAAGCACTGTCCTCCACCATCCACAAAGTGTAGAAATAAAAAGCACGGGGGGGATCACAAGTTGCACTGCGTATTTTAATCAATACATCAGTGGAAACCATACATGTTTTAGCGTGATTTACTAATGGCAGCTTACCCTACTATTTTAAGACACCCTAATGAGTAAGTAAATTAAATATCCACTTCCTTGATCACCCTATGTAAAGTAACAGTGTAAGTCCAAGATGGGCCTTTAAATAGTATAATACAAAAAATATAATTTGTAGGTGTTTAACTTCAGTGCATGTGCTAATGTGTGTGTTTGTCTGTATTTGTATCTATATATGTATCTTCATTAATATATGCAATTAAAACTGTAGCGTATTTGTGGGAAGACCCTATCTGTAATAAGAGTATGTGTGCACCTGCCAGAGCCCTCTGTGGTGCGGAGCGCATCAGAGCCCAGGCGCACTAAGCGGGTCGACCATGAAACCTGCTAAACCTGGGAATCTCTGCATCCTGTGGCTAAATACATTAAAAACCTACAGTAATTTGGTTTTAATCACCAGCGAGCGTCATAATCTCACACGCTTGTGTATGCAAAAGAAATTAAAATAACGGCCAGCGTTATCGTGGGTACCTGGAGAGTTTCATGGGAAACACAGTGAAGCCTCTAAACTTTTTTTTTTTCATCATATGTATTTATGTAATTAGTTAGTTACAATAAGTATTATGCTCTATACCGTTGACACACTATATTCTCTTCTGGAAAAAAAACAATAATAAATAAAGCAAAGTTACGTTTATTTTCAGTGTTATTGGGCTTCATTTGGTCTGAGAATGGAATTTAAAAAATAGATATAGACACGCAACAAAATATGAACTTACTTTTAATCGGAAATTACAAACCTTTATCCTGACTCGTTTATTGTTTTGTTTGTTTGTTTGTTTTTCTGTGTATATAGTTCTGTGTAGCTTGTTTCCACCCGTCGCGATTAGATTGTTAAATATTTTATATGTATATATAAAAATATGTATCATCAGTAATACATGTATAATGTCATGTGATGTAACGTCTAATTAACTAAAATATGTATTATTATTATTATTATTATTATTATTATTATTATTATTATTATTGATTTAATTTTTATTTATTTATTAAGCTGGAAAATATACCCTAAAGAATATATCTTTTACAACCTATTTTCTGAATTTGGATATTTGTGACATTTGGTTTTGGGGGGGTTGAAATCATATCAAGCATAGTTTAATAGATGTGTTTGATAAAGACAAAACAACACAATAATAATAATAATAATAATAATAATAATAATAATAATAATAATAATTTGTAGTAGTATTATAAATACAGTGAATTAAACTGACCATATTTAGGAAATACTTTTTTATGTGTGAAACTAAGTTGCTTCGAATAGGAATTTTGCTGCAGAACTATGAATTTTCTTGGAGATGTGCAGTAGATGATCTGTGCTGTGAAGCAAACCTGAATGGTGACCCTAAACTCAGATCTGCCAGCACTGTAATGTGGAAAGGAAAGAGAGACAGAACTTTGCTGGGTCTCCAATATATATGATGTTCCCAAAATAGGATTTAAACTCAACAACAATCCTTGTTGATTAATATTCATAGAATAATAACCCTACATGAGCAGCCTGTCTATGTACTGAATATATCTACCTGTCTGTGTCTGCTCACTTTTGGGTCTTTAAAACAGCATTTATATTAAACAGTGCTGTTCAATATCTAACTGTCTATCTAGGTATATTTGTAATGCTATAACTACACACCCACATGAGCATATCACATTAAGCATGTAACAGATGCTGCATATATATTTACATGTATGTATACTTTTTAATAGCAGTTACTTAACACAGCTTAATAAGCACACGTGTGGTGCTTGCTTATAGGACTGATTGACTGAGAGCTTCCTTCAAACCCAGTAATTAAAATGTAAGGGGCACGCAGCATTTTAAACTCCCAACCCCAGCACTCTGCCTTGGCTTGCGCACGTTGCCTTTTGCTCTGTGTTCCACAGCAGCGCCCTGACAGCATGCCTCTGGACCAGTCCCAGGTACTGGAGTGGAAATGTGCACTGCTCCTAGCAGGCAGACTAGGACCTGCGCATTTTACACTTCACACTTCATCATAAACAGATCTATTTCAGGCATCTGTCCCCCTTTGACATGCTTATGCACGTGTGTGTTGAAGTTATATATATATATATATAGTTATTTTAAACACACAAGGATTCTGTCACCATTAAGTCCAGTATTGAAGGCTGTATAGTTGTGTTGCATGATTGCACATTTCCTTGTCAGTCCTACTTAAGGATATATAACAATTTAAACAATTTAATGGAATTAGAGATTTGGAAATATTTGGAAGTAAATAAAATAACTTATGTAGCTGCAGAATACTTTATTTGGCATTAGCAGTTGCACAAGTTATTTTCATTTGGCTAACTATCTGTTGATATTTTTAATTCTAGAGTAATTCCTATAACATAACGTAACGGATTTGATATGCCTGCAGCCAGCTATTGAAAATGGGTTCCCAATACAACTGTGTCTCTTCAATAGAACCGCTGTCTGACCTCAGCATGTTCTCAAAATATGTACACAATTTATAAACATTTAGATACACATTCCAAGATCGTATTTCCAAAGTGGCATTGCTGTCCAGCACTGATATACCCTGTACATCTCTTAAAGGCAGCTTATAGAATCCCAACATAAAGTATAAATAGATGACGAAATGCAAGCTTTTATTGGACTGCCAGTCGATTTTACAATAGGCAGTTAAGCAAAAGAGTGAAATTGATCATCAGGTTATAGGAGGTCAAAGTGAAGATAGGATGCATTGCCCAGATTAGGATAAACCAAATTGTGAAAGCTGTGGTAAATTTTTATCCTCCATAAAACAGCTGCTTATCAAAGAAAAGGGGCTGTGCAGCCACATAATGCGAATAAAATTACATTCACATTTTGTGTCCAAATGTTCCATAAAAAAAAACTATATGAAATAAGTAACTAAACAAATAAAACAAGTAACATAATGAAAGGAGGAGAAAGTAAAACATTTCCCGATTCTGTTCTCAAATGTTATCTAGTGCTGCAGCCTGAGAATAGCTTGAGGTGCTTCAAGTGCGAATTTTGCTTCATGTCACCCGGGTAAAAAACGCAGCCAATATGGACATATACTGCATATGTAAAATACAGATAAGCTTGCTCCATATAGATCTGCAAGGAAGTCTGTCCACAGAGCTTAATGGATGTGCTTTGAAGGTATTTGATAAGGTGATTTACACTCAATACTCTACCCTGTGCAATACTGTATCTATTTAGGAGCTCATCACAAACACTCTGTTCAGTGATGCTAGTTTCTGTAGGATTACAATACAGCATCAATGTTTGGCTTCAGTGTGGGATTTTTTCTAAAATGGCATGTTTTTTTTTTCCATATATATTTTTTATTTTTGTGCAGTCCAGTCCGTTTATCCATTCCTAAAAGTTTCAATGTCACTGTGGATTTATGCATCACTCTTGATGAACAGTGCCACTGCAGCTAAGAAAAGTTAAACTCTTTTTTTTGCAGCATTTAGATACTCTTGGAAGAAAATAAGCTTTTAGTGCTATCATGGGTAGGACTTTTTTTATGTAATGCTTTTTCCCATTAACCCTTCAACGCATAATATGCTGTATAACCTTTAGTATGGGTTAAGTTTAGGTGGAAGGACTACATTGTTTTTATTTCCACTTTATATTTCACGTTATGTTTAATCTCATGTGCTTCCAAATTTAGAATGCTTTTGTCTCAAGCCTAAAAGTATTATTTTGTTACACTACAACCAGAACCATAAGTAATTAGACAAAAGAGAAATGCACAACAAACTATTGAACAGTTATTGTCACTATTGAGCAAGGGAACCAATACAAACACCTTTAAAGTAATATTTTTCCTGTTTAAAAAATAAATTGTATTCCTAAAGAATGGGAACATTACAGTAGCTTTGTTGTCATAAACAAAACCCAGCTTTACAACATTTGTGGAATTTGTAGGAATACTGCCTGACTTTAAACTGTTTGTTGTTTTAAAAATATCAGTGCCCTCAAAACTTTACATTCTAGGGGACATAAATACATATATTTTTTAATACATTGTGTTATAAATGCACACAAATATAAGTATACACCGAGTGAACCAATATTTCATATTTTATTTATTTTAGAAATGCTTTTTTTTTTGCATTTTGTTATTGAATACCCACTTATCTTTTTAATTCCCCTTTAAAATATAGAATAAAGTTTAGGACTTAATTTGCACAAACCTATAGGTTTTATTCCTCCCTTTTTCAAACGTACAAGTTAGATGTGCACAAAGCATCTTCCCAAATCCACTGACAATTCTCTTATCTGCACATGGTCAGATTATATCTGAACCCCTTTTTAATCCTCTCCAAGTAGGTTGAAATGAGGCCACAAATTCGCACATGAACTTTTGCTCTTATAATTCCAAATGAATTTGAAACAAGTTGAAATTCTTCCGTGTCTCATGAGCTGCAGAAAACTAAACTCACCTGGCTGTTTCATCATGCAACTGAAAAATCATTTTTCTTCTAAGAATGTCTTGCCTGATGCTTTTAAGCTTTACTAAGCTCATACATACAGTACGTTCATATACGAATACATACATACATGAGCTCATTAATGTATACATTAATAAAGAGTATTAGACAAACATAGAAATTAGAAATGCATTGCATTTTCAGTCCTGGATTTACTGTATATTTTGAATGCCTGTAATTCTTTATTTAATTGTCCTAGTCCTATATGAAATAGTGTAGTGAAAGCAATACTTTATCATTGATCTGTCAGGACACTAACTCTGATTTATTTTAGCCCATCATGAAGGATCTACCTTCAAATTTGTGTTTGTTTTTTGTTTTCTTTTCCTAAATCACATTTTATTTAAGGATCAAGGCTTTAAAAAATCAGGGTTGCCAATGACGGCGAATGGTGTTGAAGTCGATGAATTGAGAGATTCAATTCAAGCAATTGTAACCGACTGCCATTGCTAAAAAGACCAGAGTGGTCTGAAGGTTTATTATTCTCTCTTCACTTCTGTCTCAATAGTTTTCAACTGATGGGCCGGGTTGTTGCGAAGGAGAAAGGGAGCTAAGCCTCCTATAAGCTTCCCAAGCTTCTTAAAGATCTGAAACATCGCTCTTGCGTTTCAATACAGGGAAGGCACAGACAACTAGTCATTGTGATGTGATATAGCTTTTCCTACTGTCACAGAAGTGCTTTCTTGAACCCATTAAACTGCAACATATAGCCCGTTTGTATACGTGTGTGTCAGTAATGGTCTGAACTAATCCAGTTCAGAGTTTCTGGAGCTAGGGGGATTGGTCTAGACACAGGTGGTTGAATTTTGTATGTAGCAGTAGATCTGGCAAGATTGTCTTTGGTATTGGTGTTTTGTTTTAACAACAGTAGCCAGTGGTATTGCTTTTGCACTAAAGCAGCAGAACTGTCTTGCCTTAACACTCTATGCCTTTCACCTATAAATTCAGACATAACATCACACGACAAAACAGTAGTCTCTCACACACCAAATAAAATATGTCTATTCCTTTAGGAACCATGGAGAAAATCAGGTTGGAGCACCTTGTAGCAAAACTCCACAACTGTCCATGACCCACTGTGGTGTTGTGTGCTTCTGGGATGTGAGGAATAGTATCATTTAGTAGCATTTTGACCATTGCCACAACTATTTTCAGGTGAAGTTTTGCAATTAAAGTTACTGATAAAACTCAATTTCAAGCTTTTTTAAGCTGAGTTTTCAGCCTGCTGCCTCTAGCAAAGATAAACTTTAATATCTCTCGTCTTGCTGACCACTCATCATATGATTGTATATCCCCACTGGTGTTGGATCAAGCAGTTCTTCTGATACACAACCTGTTGGGCTTCTTTGGAAAGTGGAGATAAATCAAACTTCTGATTTGAAAAAGTGTTCAGGTCTCCTGTGTTCAACATCTTATTTTTTCACTCTAATATGTATGTTCAATATTTTACACCAAATACTTATTAGTTATAGTGGTAGTAGAAGTTATAATATATATCACACAGCTAACAAACTTTCAGCTTGCCTCCCTTCCTAAGATTTGTCTAGTCCAGAAAGAAATAAGAATTATCAAAAGGCTTAACTTTGTAAAGCTTGAGCTCTTCAAAGAACAGTCTGGTTTTCTTTCCAGAGCTGGATGTACCCCACTATAAACCAGAACATGGTATAAATGGTTAAGTGGTTTATTTTCTCTTATACTCTACACATGGAATTACAGATGCATATGCAATGCTCTTTAAAACTAAGGCTTGTTTTGTGCAAATTCGGCTTCAGGATTCTACCCAATCTTGTTTATGCTACCCATTTGATTTACATACATACATGTATATATGTATGCATATTTGTGTGTGTATATATATATATATATATATATATATATACACACACACACATTCTACACATATGTAGGAAAATTATGAATGTCTTCCAACTTTTCCAAAGTCTGCCTGTATTGCCCATCTTAGTTGATTCTGATGTATTTGAAGCCCAGTAAAAAGTCTTTATCCCAGCTTAGCATGATTAATTTTTGGCTGTGGAGAAAAAAAAAAGCTCAGAAATGGTAATGCTGTTTAAAGCATGCTTTGAGCCACACTCTGAAAGAATATGACTTAATCAACAAACCAATAACAGTTTATTGCTGCGGGCTTTGTAAGGTTATTTATGTTGGAATGTTACTGTCAGTTTTTTGGGTGTTTTTTTGGACAGTAATCTATTCTTTTAAAAATCTTGTCACTCCCCATTCTGCTAAATGTAAGTGATATGATGAGCAACATGACGTTTTGTTGTTGTTGTTGTTGTTGCAATTTTCACCATAATAACCATGGAAGACATGTTGGTAATGTGACTCTTGAACGTGGCCGAGCAGATAGCAGCAACATCTGGTGTGGACATTGAGATATCTGAGGTCTGGGCTGATTAGAAAGCGCAAAGGGATTTGTTATCCCGCTTTGGCTCACACCAGTTCTGTGTTGCCAGCCTGTTGTATGTTTTTTTTTTTTTGGTGGTGGCAGTGGAAGTGGGGGTGTGGTTATCTTTTTTGTTGTTTTTAATGTTTTGCTTTTTTGCCCAGCACTATTGCCAAGTTCTGAGAATATTTGTGTGGGTGGGTGACAAGGATATGATATAACGTAAAAAGATAATTTAAGAGATTTTCATTTACCCAGATTTTTTCTTTTTTGTAAGTGTGCCTTGGACTTGATTCTATCTAATAGTACATATCTAGAACCATTAATCTGACAAAGATTGGGAATGAAAGTGAAGAAACAACTCCAAATTTCTTTCTTTCAATGTGAATGCTATTTCTCACTCTTTCCTATGAGCTGTTTTTTTGCCCACACAACAAGATATTCTGTAGCAATACAGAGAAAGACATAAGCTCAACATGGTATGTTGTCAAGTGATGCCCAGATTTTGACATATCTCCAGTGTGTAACAGATGTTACAGGAAACAAACTTGGTGGCCCTCTAAGCTTCATTTACAAGTTGAACATATGTAACAATTTTGTGTTTGTGTCGACAGTCGTTAGGTGTTTTACTTTACATATTAATGCTTGTCATTTGCTGTAATTTAGCAGCATGAAATTAGGGTAGATGGTGAAAAATAAAACTGATGCATATGTACTTGTTATTTTGTTTTAATAACATTTCATATATTAAGAATGTTACGGTTGTCTAGTTTCAAATTTGCAGAAGTCTGCTTTGATTACTGGAGTAATAACCCTAGAATTCAGTACAGCTAGTTGTCCTAATATAGCGAATAATTTGTATTGATCAGGACTAATTTTTAATTTTCAAATTAGGGATTAAAGCTATCAGGAGACCACTGTTTAAACTAGTGAAACAGAAGGAAGGCTCAGATTAAAATTCTTTTTATCTGAGCAATTATCTGAACCTGAATGCCAAATTGTGCTCTATTCTTGGTAATTGTCAATCAAGGGTATAAATGTGTCCATACGCTATATCAAGGAAGACAGATAATGGATTCTCTTAGTTTTGTGCCCAACAGAAAAGAAAGAGAAAAAATAAGTTTAAAATGTTTTGATGTGCTTCATTGATTCTCCTTTAAATTGATTTGGGAAATGACAAAGAATGTTAGTTGATTCAATTCATCTTTTTTTTTTCTTTAATTGATACAATCAAAATTTAGATTTTCTAATCGGATTTTATTTTGGTTCAATTGTTTTACTATACATCATGAAATTATCAATTTCTATAATTGGAGACCCCAGGGATATTCACATCAATTTATCAACAATAGAAGGCTGTTTTCCAATATTTTCGCCTTTTTACGGTGTGAAAGTTCACAATACAACAGGAAAATTAGAAATTAAGAGACAAGTCTGTTTCCAATAACTCACACACAACTCTTACCCTTACAATCCTCTCCCACAAATACTGGTAACACGGTTACAGAGACTGCGAGACCAATTTCCATAAGACCGTCACGTCAGGACAATGATGGCGTTTATGACTGTGGAAGTCTCTTCTGCAATGGCATTTATTTTTTCCACTTAAGCAAAAAGGAAAAATTAAATGAAAGAAAAAGACTCCTTATGATGTATCACATTCATAACTATTCCGTGAAAAAATAAACTCCCAGCAGACACTAGTAAGTCATTTCGTACTCAACCCCTTGGTGAAATGCACTAGAACTTTAATGCATTAGTAATTTCTCTTGAAATAAAACCATACACACACATTTATACATATTAACCTGGACAGTGGGTTTCATCTGAAGGGGTAACCTGGTGTGTTATTAATGAGCTTTAACTGCCCTCTCTGGAAGCTATTTCCAGTCTTTACTATCAGTTCACGGCATGGAGGCTGTTAAAGTAGACAGTCAAGGCAGCATCTGTTCAGCATTAAAAAGCAATTGCAGCAGTAAGAATGAAGACAAGCTTGTAAGTGAAACAAGTAGCATTGGGAAGCGCAATCAGCTGAGAAGAAATGCTTCCCAGAGATAAGCTTTCAATTATTTGGAATTTCAAGATCTATTTATTTATTATTATATATAAAAACAATTATATAGCCTATATATGTGTGTGAGTATGTGTAATTGAAATCAGGCTGAATAGAATAGAATCAATGACAAATTAACAAAATAAATATGTATAAATTACCCTTCTTATGTAATACCTAATCCATAGTTCTACTTTCAGTCTTGTGGTTTACATTCACTTAGTTTAACATGTTGCAGTATCACTCTCTGCTGAAGACTAAACAGCCCAAAATACCCTATTAATATTTTTGTATATTAGAACTAATACACAGTCATGCCCTTGACATTATGAGTTTTCCGTTTTTATTTTACTGTGTGTGCAAAATGTGGAAATATTCTCCTCACTTGCCACATGTCTCTCTTTCCGCTTGTCTTCTGGTTTTGGTAAACAACTAACCAAAGGGAGCCTTTTGTTTTTGGCAGACGTCTGGTTAACCACCGGTTAAATACTATGTTCTTACTATTGACTATATTTACTATTGACTTAATCAAAGTGCCGGTTCATTAACCTACTTTTGGAATCTCCTCAGTATATAATCTAGGTGTTTTTTCTCTCCTCAGAATAAAGTGATGATCCCCACCCCCCTCCTTTAAACGCAACCCACCTGCTAATAAGAGAGGCCTCTACTGTAATATCTTTTGCCAATAAAGCAGTGCCACAGACTGCTCTGCCTTGTGACCTCTGTTGAATACTCAGAAAGCAGCAGGCAGTCGCTTTTAACTAGGCCTCCTGTTCTCTAATATTAGCTACCTGTCCCTTGCTTTGCAGAAGGAGCTTAGCAGCTGATATTTTCATTTGGTCCTGCGGAGATGCGACCCCCCTCTCTTAATCTTATTTGTGACGTTCACTGTGGTATTTATGAAAAGCCTTGATGAACTTCAACCCAGGGGTGCTGCTGTCATAAAAATAAAGAGCAAAGCGGGGTCATGTGGTCAGTCCTTGACCTCAACTATTGCCAAGCCAAAAGGCCCTTCCCCTGTCCTTTTTTCCTTCAACACCCTTCTGCAGTGGCAGGTGTGGCTTCTAAATCTTGGTTGTGAATGAAGGCCTTGTTTTGTTTTTTGTTTTGTTTTAATTCCACAAAGTAGATGAGCCATTTGAAAGTTTTGTATTTCTTCTTAATACTTGAAGAATGACAAGTCAAGGATCTGCCATGGTGCACCCCCCTAAAAAGAAAAAAAAATACTCATAAATAAAATCAATCACAGCAACTTGAAATATATTGATCTTTTACACCCTATTTTAAGTTGGTTTTAATTATAACAATAAGCTGGTGCATATCCTTATTTTTTCTCAGTATCTTGAAAAATAACTTATACAAATAAAATGAAACCTAAACAAAAGTAAACCTTTTTTGTTTTTTGTTTTTGAAAATGGTTGATTTTAAGGTAATATTTCTATTTCTTAAATGAAATCGTCTGCCTCTCTTTTGAGTCATTAGATCAGTGTTTTAAAATGCTTTATTTCTAAACAGTATTTTATTAAATAAATTAATCTATATATACACTTACATATATATATATATATATATATATTCAGCTCTGGAAAACATTAAGAGACCACTGCAAATGTGTCTTAAATCAGCATCTCTACATGTATGGCAGATATTCCATTCCATTCATATTTTTATTTGGAATTTGGTAGAAATGTTGTCAGTAGTTTATAGAATAAAAAAAAATGTTCCTTTTACCCCCCAAACACATACCTATAAATAGTAAAACCAGAGAAACTGATTATTTTGCAGTGGTCTCCTAATTTTTTCCATATATATATATTTGTCATTGTTTTATCCAGAATCCTGACAATTATGGTTCAAAGTATTTTTTTTTCAAATCATAAGAAGGGATGTAAAGCACTCCACACATGAATCCAACCTTTGCACATTTAGATCAATTCACATCTTACCCATTGTACCAACCATTTATTTATGTAAGTATTTGTTTGGTTGGTTGTTTATTTATGTATGTATGTATGTATGTATGTATGTATGTATGTATGTATGTATGTATGTATGTATGCATGTATGTATTTATTTATTGGCAGATGCCCTTATTCAAGGCAACTTACAGACTACATCAACAAAACAAAAGTGCAATAATAAAGTACAAAATTCAAATAAAGCATAATACAAGTACAGTTAAAACATTACAGAAGTACAGAAGTAAAATTGTGGATTGTATATACAGTTAATATAAAATACAAAGCATGTATCTTAGTTCAATAGGTGACAAGTGTAGACATGATATGGTGAAATCCTATGTATAAGCTAAAGGGAGGAGGCATAGGAGAAATCACAAATAAACAACAGGAGTTTTAATATAAAAAACATATTCTAATATATAAACCATAGTTGTATTAAGTGCAAAACTACAGGAGTGCTGAACAGCTAAGGAGTGATTCTATAGAGCTGAGGGTTTAGAGATAGCTAGGTATGTTATTGTTATCAAAGCATTTTGTTACAAATGCTGCAGTACTGTCCATCTCAGTATTGGGGTAAGTGCGTCTATCCAGAATAGTGCCTTATGAACTGAAAATAATCCAGCCTGTGGCTTCCCAGCACACAGTCATATGGCAGGCTTTGAAAGAGACACTCTGCACTATGACATGGATGACACCCTACTTCTAAATCAAGGGATAAGGCAGAGAGATGGGCAACGAAAGGCCGGCTAGGATTATTTGCATTGTGGCAAAGTAATCCTTTAAAAGAAAGAAAGAAAAAGAAAAAACAGGAGAGAGACTGAGAGAGGGAGAGAGAGAAATAGTTAAATTCAATAAAGTAACCCAGGCAGAATTAGCATATTACATAATAAGTTTCACTTGGAGAAGCCTACTGAGGGAGATGCAAAGAATGTGCAAGGAAATTCTCTTAACCCAAGAGGAACTTCACAGGAGACAGAAGGAAAGTAGAGACAGCTCAGCAGGATCTCAATCCACTTAGTTAGGTTCAGTCATGGTCTGTACAGGAGACAAGCTGATATTGTTATGTCTTAATGCTGTCACTTACAATGGCGCTGTGAAGGAAAACTAGGGCACTTCTCCTTATAATTAAGCAAAGACACTACCCGACTGATTGACACCTCCCTGGGTTTTGAAAAGATGGAAGAGAGAGAGAGAGAAACTGCAAAACCGCTTGCTAGCTGTAGCATCTATGTCAGCTTATTACTGGGCTCCAACTTAATGATAGGATAGCCTTCTGTTCGGCAGATTCCACTGCTCTGCACTTAAGCAAACTATCTAAAGTTCATTGAAATTGGTGACAACCCATTGCAGTCTCATAGCGATATAATGCAGCTCATTACGCTCATTTCTTAAACAGTTAGTTTCAAATTCTTCTGAATATTAATTATTTTCCGGAATTAATCTAATGAATAGACACATTCTTACACAGGCATTCTTGCATGCAAAATATATATAAATTCTTCACAACATAGGCCTCCATGATTAAACATAAAGCCGGAGGGGGTTTTTCGTCATGATTTTCAATGTATAATTCGAAATTGTAGCAAAGATAACTTCAGCTCAGGTAATTAGATATGAGCCTCTTCTAGAAGGACTGTGTGCAGATAAGTAACTTGAGGAGCTTTCCTAGGAATGTAGCTATTAGGGTTTGTTAAACAGCTTGATTTGTCTACTTTTGCAGAAGTGCTGCTTGGAAATAATTATTATTAAATTATCCTGACTTGGGTTTAATCTGAGCCGTTCAATCCAAATCCAGATGCTGCACGGCAATGGCAAAGTCAATGTCCCTGTTTGAAATGCACAGTGAGTCTGGCCCTTGTTAGAAGAGCATGAATGCAATTTTCCCATTTGCAGCTTGAAATGTACTGCATTAACGGCAAATCTAGATTTGCTGTGTCATTTATGGGGTGACAGAACTTTTTGAAAGAGCTTTTCGCTCTTTGCATCACAGCTCTTTTTATTTGTATTGTGGAATTATTGATTTTAATAAGAGCAAACTACCCCCTCCCCGCCCCCTTTTAAATCACTAGGCCAAATGCAATCAAAAGAATCTACCTGGCGAGTTCATTTAAGAGTCTATTATATGAAGCCAGGGGCCAATGAATTGTACTGACCCTTATAGCAAATAGCAAAAGCTCCACCATAAATAACTATGATTATTTGCTGTGAAACTGCATGCTCAGTCTGATTCTCTTTGTCGACTAATTAAATACAGTTTGTAATTTTATTATATGATAATAAAGCACGGAGTCTATTCCTACAATAAAACACAGATTGACCCTAATTATTGCAATGTATGGTGTATTTAATTAAGTATACTGAAATTTGATTACCAGGAAATATGGAGGATATCAAATGATTTTTTTTTATTTATTTTTTATTCTAGCTTTCTAATGTTGCTCCCTCCACATTGGAACTATAAAAAAGATGACATGAGACTTTTTGTCAAAACAAAAGCCACCAGCTTCTAATGAGACTCGTTAGTGATGCTAATTTATGTAAATGTTATTAATTACAGACACCTATCTTTTATCTATACCATTTGGTGGGGAGGCAATTAAAAAAAACAATGACAATCCCCGTGCTTGTTCCCTTGGCGAAAAAGGAAACGTGATCAAAGAAGCGAGAGTAGGCAAGAGAAAGTCCCTTATCCTGAACTAGGCCCTGCCTTGGGCTACAAGGCCTCATTAAAGTCAGAAACACTCTGTTGATCACCAATTAACCTGATTTGTTGTAACTCTGATAAAGACCTCAAACGACAGCGGTTTTCTTACTCTGGTGAATGACAAGGTTTATTGACAAAATGCAAGCTCTCCGTTTGAAAAGAACATAAAGGGCCCAATATAATCAGTCACTTACACCACACGCAAGCTTCTTATATTACCGAGATGAATACGTTTTTTGGTGTGTTTTTTTTTTTTTTAATGTATTTCCTCCCAGTGTGATACATGCTCTTGCATCCAGGAAAATCTGCTTTTTATGCATCACAGGGCTGGAGACCAGAGCATGGATCCCCCGACCTCACATGTTAAAGCCTAAAGTAGAGGTTGTATTAACTGATACAGCAAGATCAATATGGTTCTGCGGTGTGTCAGCCCTCTGAATGTCGACCTCAGATCCCCCACACAAGCCCTCCAGTCTGAGGAGGCCGGATACACAGAAGAGAAACATGAAAAAAGCGTCACGTTTGTCGTTCATTGTAACAACTCTAAGCAAGGTATCTGTGACCCCTCAACAATAACTCTTGACCCATTTTTATTTTCCATATACTGTCTTGTAGAAAATGGTCTGACTATCTATCTGTCTCTATGTATCTACCTATGTATCTGTCTGTCTGCCAGTCTATCTTTCTTTAGGTCTTACCCATATATGAGCAGTATATTATGAAACAGTTTAGAAGACAGCAAGTTTTTTGTTTCCCCAACGTATTTTATTTGCAAGCTCATAAGAAAGGCAACTGCATCATTTAAGTATTTTAAACATTTATATAATTTATGTTAAAACATTTTCATAGCAAACGTACCACACTATAACAGATGTTGTATAGGATAACAGACAGAAGGGACCTCTGTCGATAATGTAGCATTCAAATATCCAGCAACAGGACTTGAAATCTGACACCTAATGATGCTTGTCTAAAGCATTGGACTGCTTATAAAATCTACATACGTGAGTTCATTCTCCTGAAATCATGAATCACAATTTACCGTAACATTTCTTGCCAGGGTGCACAAGGCTTTATTGCTTTAACACTGAGGACCAAGCTGCTAAAACCCCTGAAAAATGTTAGGTTCACATATTTAATATCTCTTTTCTAAATGGAATTATTTTTGCTTTTAAAAAAAAGTCACTGAGTTATGAAATCATCCGCATAATTCCACTGTGTAATGAATACTGTTAATTCTCTCTTCCTTTACTTCTTTAAATCTCCGTGAGTGATTTTCTTTCATTGTTTCATGTAATTATATGTGCTTTTAATCATTGCACCTCCCAAATAATTAAGTGATGTGGTGGACAGGGGTGGTGAGTCTTGGAAGAATACGTTAAATTACACATGAAATGAATACACTGCAATTACCTTGTTCTTTTTCTTTTTGCTTAAAAAAACACATAGACACAAAAACATACAAGAAAAGGAACAGAAGCAATTTATACGGGCTGAAAGGTAAAGAAAGAAAACTAGTACAAATAATGCAACTTAATTATTTTCCACAGTAACTAAGATTATCTGAGAAAATAGGAATAGGAGATTATCGTTTGTGGTTTTAATATAATTCTAGTTCTCTAAACCCACAAACATTCTACTGGGTTTACTACTATGTAAATTGCTACTGTACATCTTCTATGACTATGACTGCTCCTACTACCAATAATAATAATAATAATAATAATAATAATAATAAGAGTAGTTTTAGTAGTAATGGTAGTAATAACACACACACATACACACACACACACACACATTACAGTCTATATATACCCTGAAAACTGAAAGACTTCCACATCTATGGGATCAAAACCAGACAATGTGACATCCACTCATTCTTTGTATAATATAATTGGAAACTAGGGGTCTCTTTATTGGAAATGAAATAGACCTTCATATTAAGTATGGTTGGCCTTCCCATTTAATTGAAACGGCTTTGACGAGAAACACAAACAAAAGGTAGGCGAGCGGGGGCACGCCCCAGAAATAACTGTTGCTTGATTCCGCTGAAAGACTAAAAGCCTCCACTATGTGTTCTTGCATAGAATCTTTGAATATATTTAATTGAACACAAAATAATTATTAAATTCCCAATATAAAGAATAAATTAAATATATATATATATATATATATATATATATATATATATATATATAATGGAAATTAAACTACATACAGACTGACATGTATTCTTATTAGTACTTAGTACTAGTATTATTTTTTTATGATACACCAAAGAAATATCAAAAGTCAAAACGTGTGATGAATAGAAGAGTGATGAGTGGATTAAATTACATGAAAAATAAATATTATGAAGCATGGAAAAGGTGAAGGTCCCATTTAAAATCAGAGATTAGCAACTCATTGCCGTATTGCTAGGTTATCAACTGACAGAGGTAATGAAAGCGAGACCTATTGCCTGATCGATTGGGGTTTGACTGCATTTTGAGTTCATTTTCCACAGCTGAGAGAATGAGACTGCTATCTTACTATCGATCAGGGTGTTAGTCCATAACCAGTCTCATCCCTCCCTTGTGGAGCAAGCAGGGAAAAATAAGATAATAAGGAGGAACTTTTGACTTGTGCTTGAGTAGAACGGAATGTAGCGATGAAGGTGCCTCATTCATCTGAAATAACTTCCCTCGGCCTCTGTGACATTGTTCAGACAAAACTTTACAATTAGGGCAACAGTTACTTGCTCATGCACATGCAACATACACTGTGAAAAATGCGTCCTTTCTCAAAACGCGGGACACAGCCTTCCTGTAAAAAAACATAACTTTTTTTAATATGATAAAGTAGGAACATTCCAACACAGTCTTGTGTTTCTGCTTAGGATTATTTATTATAATTATTTAAGGTGAAATTGTACCTTTTTTATTTTCATTTATTTTAAGAAATATACCCCAGGTTCTTTCTCAGCATGTTGTAGTGTTGCATTTTATGATTAGTAACATCCAATGGTGATGTAAAACCTACTATAAACAATTCCACATCATATATACATGCACATCCCACTGAGCTTTGATTCTTTGTGTTTTTCTAGTACTCTCATGTTGAAAGTCCTGCTCTGTAGACATTTCAGGCATATATATATATTTTTTATTTTATTTTATTTTATTATTTAGTGATAGATTGATTGGTGATCTGTTTTATTATACAGATCATTTAAAACAAATAGTAAGAATCTCCCTCAGCCCCTTAATTAATTAATCAATTGATAAATAAATACTTATCAGTACTATACATT
Source organism: Amia ocellicauda (assembly GCF_036373705.1). NCBI lineage: Eukaryota > Metazoa > Chordata > Actinopteri > Amiiformes > Amiidae > Amia > Amia ocellicauda. The sequence continues at coordinate 35,363,933 of NC_089853.1, forward strand.
TCAGCATTCTGCATTTTTAGAAGGAAACTGTAAAGTTTCCAGTTGAGTTGAGACTAATCTTAAACTTGTGATGTTTGCATGGCCACTCCATTGATTTATACTTCAATCATCTGGAAGCTTTACTGTTTTCTCTGTGTTGAATCAGCATTCAGCATTCTCAGTAAATAATATAATTGATAAATAAGTATAGTTTGAACATTGGATTTATGTAACTAAATTAATCACATAACATTATCTTAATTGAAGGGTGTAAATACTCAAGGCAAAGCTACCAGACACTGCTTTGTATGGTGTTGGTGTCACATACCACTTATAATACTGTGAGAGAGTTTTATAGTATATAGTCTGTCCTCTGAAAATGTTTTTTATTGAATACAGGATGCTTACAAAGTCTTACAGTTTGTGAAGAATATGCAATTTACATGAACTCACAGGATGATGGGAAAGGCAGTGAAAGAAAAATGTGTGTGACTTACATGCTTGCTTACTTCATGTGAATTATATTAATGCCTTAAATAAATGTGTTGAATGTTAAAAATGTTGCCCTTGCGTATTCTGAAGTATACATGAAAAACAAAAATACATGTAATGAGTGTCTATGTGTGAGTTTGTGAGTGTCGCTCTGTAACATATTTTGTGTGCTGTTTTTCTTTTCCATCTGAGTAATTCCTTCCTCGGGTAGAATTTAGTGCTAGCCTTCAACCTTTAGGTCCAAAGTTCAGATCCAGTCCAGTGACCACCAAAAACTTTCTGATGGCTGTAAATGTCACTGCATCACAGGACACCTCAGCCTAGTCCCCTGTGATCACCACCAGAATTGCATGGCTGCAATCAACCTGCAGTAATAAGGCACTTGTGGTAGCACAATCATGATTTATCTTTTTTCCCTACTACTTTTTATCTTCCTTTTAAAAATATTAATATATTTGCCTGATGATTTTATCCTTCATGACTTCCATTTTATTTTATTTTATGTGAGCAATCGGGTACAATACGTGTACAATAGTGAAGTCTGAGTCTGAACCGATAACCCACTGGTTACAAGTGCCGGAGTAACTGCTCTGTATAGCTGCTCAGTCCTTCTTCACCTCAATACATGTGACCCAACCTTGTTAGACTATTTCAAATTCCTCAACTTGCCATCAGAGAAGAAGATCAAAACAAATATATATGGACTTTATTTTTGTATTTTGTATTACATTTTGTATTTATTATCTGGTAATTTTTCTTCATCTCCTGTGTATTCTTAAAATAAGTGTTCTAGTCCAGTAATTGCATTTTAAGCAGCTTGTTGTGATTGTCTGACCTGTGCTTCAAAGACCATTGCTTTGCTACCATGTCTACACCCTATTCTTCTGTGGATTGTATGCAACTTTTTATGGGAAACATAAGCTAAAGGTAAGAGCTGTAGGTCAATGTAAAATGTGGCTGATAAACGCTTCACACCACATTGGTCATTGTATCTTAGAGCATGATTGTAAAGGAAATTGTGTATTTAGAGTTCAGGGTGGATAACCTTCCTTTATAACCCATACTGAAATTACCTATTTTCTGTTTTTAAACTGCATTTTTCTGTTTGTTTCTTGTTTGACAGCTTGGCTTAAAACCTTGACAAATCTGCACTTGTTTCTGATAGCCTTTCTTTTGTTTCCCTCTTTTATTTATTTCTGCCCCTGTCTTCACCATATATATTTTTTATTTTGTAATGATAATTAATTAAATATTTAATCAATTAAAATATATCTACAAACATACAGGCATACACAAACAAAGGCAGTCTATATATGTACACACACATTATATATATATATATATATATATATATATATATATATATATATACACATACATATATCACTTGTCTAAGTATGAAAGAAAGAAAAAGAAAAATATTCCAATCAGTTTCTGACAAATGTAAAATTGGCTCCTGAAAATTACTCAATCTAAACAGAGCACCTGATAATGGCTTTAAAAGATTGGTCTATTAAGGTTTAGTATTTCATTACAAGGAGAAATGGGTCATAATGAGGCCTAGTCAAAAGGTTTTCCCTCTCCCTCTCCAAGGGCCTCCGGGGCTAGTGTCTCTTCGTCAGGACTCCATTGTTGTCTACAGGGATAATGTCCTTATTAATTGTGCCTCTTTGTAAGGTGTCAGCTGCAGCTTCAAATTGAGACGGATGAGCTTTCCTGAGTCTCTGTTGCGAGTCCTCAACTGTCCTATCTCTATACAGCACACAGGTGCAGTGTTTCACATCCAGCAGCTCTCAGCACCTCAATCGCATGAACACATGACAGAAAGAAAGAGCGAGACAGAGTGCGAGCGCTTTGGCAAACTGACTTCAATGGGGGGCTGAAGTGAAAACATTAGCGGCAACGCCAACACCGGCAGAAAAAAATAATAATGTTTGTAGAAGACTGTACACGTTGCTTTATTACATGCTTATTATTGTTTTTTTAGTGCCAATTAGTACGAGACGTTTGTCTTGCCTCGCCACTTGACACTGCTTTCCTCTATGAAAGCCTCGGTGAATGGTGACTATCCCTGTCCTTTTGTGCATTTTCTCTTTGTTTCAAACAGACCTGCGAGAGGTAGACTTCAGCTTCGCAAGCCAAGCTTCACAAAAGTCTTTTTAATGAAGTGGGAGAGTGAGAGAGGCAGAGAGCAATACAAACAGAGAGACCGGGAGAGAGTAACTACATATAAAATGTAATGGTTATAATCTTGTTTCAGTGCCACACACTTAAATAAATAAGTACAGTTGCAGTTTGTCAAAACTGAAATTCCAAGATGTAAATGCAGCATGGGTATTTTATTTTCATAACTTCTAGGGGTTAGCAAAGATTTAATTTTATTTTATTATTATTATTATGTATTTTATTTGTGCTTTATTATAGCAATCTCTAGGTATTGAGCACAAATAGTGCTCTCTGAGACAAAATGCATATGGTTCATGAGGTTCACAAGTTCATGCTGGAATTTCTTTCTTTCATTGGAGCTGTAAACCGATTGAGCTGTTTCGTTCTGCTTTGTTGTTCAGCCTGTGCTTGTAGCCCCTGCAAATCTTCGCTTATGCTTCTCTGATTGACAGACTACCAAACCAGCTCCATCAGTTTTTCTTTAAGGTCACTTTTTCATTCTGCTCTTGCTTTTTTCTTTGCACATCATTTGCTGTATCCATACAAATGCACTAGTGTCATGTACATATAGTACAATATATATAGGTACTTTTGGATAAAGGTGTGTTCAAAATTATTATTAATAATAATAATCATCATGTTTGAGTGGATGTTGAAAGGTCCATTTTTTTAATAAAATAAATGCAGTCAAAAAGTGGCAGGCCACCTGTTGCACATCTGGATCGATTTAGAAAGAACAGCTGCCGATGTCCCACCACAATTGTTACACCACAGAAGCCGTTTAGTCTTGTATTCCAGGTTTAAAGCTTTTAGGGCGAGGCAGCTGAGATCAAAATCAATAAAAGCTCAGCATATACACCATTGACTGCTCGCCGTGTTTCTGTAACACAAGTGTCTTTCTGCTGTTAGAGGTTGGTCAGGATTTCAGAAAGCATTTAAAGTCCTTATGTTTCAAAGATGTGCAGACAGAGAGACACAGAGTGATAGCAGAAGCCCACACTTATTAGACTTGGTGTCCTCTCCGTCAATCTGAATAACACTTACTGTGTTCGCTGTTTGTCAGTGCTATTTAATGTTGGTAAGGTAACTGGTACTAAATTAAATTGTACCACTTGCAATCAGGACACATTATAATAAGGGTGAGGTTTCTGTAGAACAAAAATATATAAAAAAAAGAGGACTTTTGCACAGGTTTATTAATACATGCATCATAAAAATGTGATTGATGCCAATATTATTTGTTTTATTTATATGGATGCCTAACTGATACCTTAGCGCTGTGCTATGCATTACATTATTATGCCTGGGTTTAAATAGTGGCTTAAAGTAAATGCTAATTTTGTAAAAGGTCTGCAGAATTTATTTAAAATGAGAGAAAGAAATATAATAGTGCAAAGAAGGGATTTTACAGCTTGTGGTGTTCAATATGAATGCATAAGCAGGCAGGATGCTGTGTAAAGATGTGGAGCAATGAGGCGCACCGTAGTGACAGCTAATGGACCAATTTATGTGGACCAGCGAGAGACTTAAGCATGTGAATGAAATATGAAATGATACATAAATAATAAATAAATAAAGTTTGGTGTCTACAATCGAACAGTATAATATTATTAATTGACATCCGAGGAAAGGAAATAGAGCTCAAATCTTAATGCATAGAACAACAAATGCAAAACAGTTAACCAATATTTTATTATTAATAGATCATATTTTTTATGTAAATTAAAACACGCACAGACACACACACTGTTTACAAATCCTGAAGAGATTGAAAATTGATAAAATGTCTAAGGAAAGTTTTCCTTGAAATACTCTGCCTTTTTAAAATGTAATCATCATGTCAAGGGGGGGTATATTTGTGTTAATGACAACCAGACCTTTAAAATATTGAATAGTGAGACTTTATTTGCTGCTTCATAATAATTTGGCTAAGAAGACAAGATATTAGAAGGACGTTTTGCCTTTTATGGTGACATTAAAGTGGCACATTTTTTAATAGGGGTGACATCTACTCAATTTTTTGAACAATAGGAACTTTAAAAAGGGTGGATACATTTTAAACCGATTTGTGTCCATAAAATGTTGCAGCCGTATTTTTCCAGTGGACAAAATGGTCAATAATTAACTTTGTGCACATTACCATTTTGCAATCATTCACAGCTGAAATTAAAAAAAACAAAAAGCAAACAGGGTTCATTTTGATGGAAGCTTGAAAGGGAATGCAAATGGTTACTTAGCAAAGAAATGTCCCTTTAATTACTTGACTGCTCTTTTTAAAAACATATTATTTTAATTACTATCGACTCTTAGGTTTATAGTTATAACTACTGGTAATAAAATATCTTTTTTTTTTTTTTCCTTAGATTATTTTAGTTTGTTGAGAAAATACAGTTAATTAAGTGGATTGAAGCCTTCATAAGATCACCAGCATTAACATCAAATCCTTTTCTCCTCATTAAAGGAAACACAGTCAATTTAATTAATGCATATTAATCCCCACTGATGCTCATTTCAGCTTTTAGTAAACCAACATTGATAGTGGGGCTGGTCTAACTTCAAAATCGTTTCATTTCAAACCTCTAAGTTTGATCGGAGCCTGAATTTGTTGGTAAAGCACAAAGCACCGCCATGTGAAATGTTCCGTAACCTTTTGTTTATCTACCTTGCTTGATTAATGAAAAAGAGAGGATTAAACAGTACACACCTTTCATATATTACCCAGATGGTGAAAAGATAAACTGTTTCACTTCTGATTTATTTCTGTGAGAAATATTGGGTTGCATTGGCTTTGGTTGAAGAAAACTTGATGTTTCATTCCTGTTGATTTGGAATTTGCAAGGAAAAGTAGAGGTTGAAAGCTCTTGAAACTGATGTATAGTATTTCTGAATATGATATTAATATTATGCATGGAGGATAAATGTATATGTGCAAATGTTACACTCAGTCTTTTTCAGTACACTCTTGGATAAAGGCCACCACGTGATTTTTCCATAAACATCAGTCTCTGGCTTTTCTTCTGGCTTAGGGAAAATGTTATTATCCATTTGAAAAGAAAATGTTGGAGTCAAAAGGATTTGTAGTGCAGTGGGTTCCAAAATGCAAGTTATCATTGTTCCAAGAAAAGACATTGAATAAAATAAACCAGTATCCATGTGTAACCTTCTCAAGCAGAGGTTTTCTGTGTAAGAAGTCAGTTGTACTTATTGTAGTACAAATCCAGTAAACTGGTAGCTATGCAAACAAATCAAGCATAGACAGACCGATAGTGACCGAAGACCAAGGAAAGGAAAGGAAAGTCAAGAGAAATCATGGAGAAGATGTAACGATAGGGAGAGTTGTAGCTGAAAAGCTGTAATAAGTAAACTGTCACTCAACCATGATGATCATTGAATATGATAGTTATGGCAATATTTTTGAAAAATGTTGAGCTCCCAGACAAAGTAAGAGGTTGGTCAGAGTGTTTTATTGTAAAGCAGTCAATTGAAATATAGAATATTATACAGTCAAATGTGTAGGGTCAAATGGTGAAAGTTTGGAACATAAATGTGGGATGTGAAAGTACAATTTAAATCTGTTCTTATACGCATGCAGTACCCTCACATAGCGCACTGGTGGGTTAGGGGGTTGTTTTTCTAAATGAAACTTAAGTTTGACACACATCCACACTAGATCTTCATTGGAAGGAAAGACTAAACAAGAGGAGCAGATTCGCAGGTCTTTCTCTGTTGAAGTATGTCCCACTGAAACATTACATCATCGTAATGTGTGTTGCATTTTCCTTAAGAATGCTTTGGCAATGTCATGCAAATCTGTAGATTATTATTCTCCTTCCGTTCATTGTTATTTTTTTGTAAGTTTGTTGAGCCCATAATGGTTACCATCAGCATACAAACACAAACACACAGTTTGGCATGCATGGAAGTGGCACGTGCGAAAATAAACACTTGCCCTGCCTTAGTCATAATTACAGCTTTTTTCTCTCTCTCTGTTTGTTTGACTTTCTCTCCAGATATCGTATCATCATTCTAATCAAGTCAAACTTTTTCTCTCCTGATGTTAAACATTTTTCAATTGACAATATTACTTTAGGGACCAGTGGGAGACATTACTGTGTGCAATCAATTTTACATGTAGCATAATTGTAAAATAATATATTCCATTCTGAATTAGTTGGTTGTAAATCTCTAATTTGCTCTATAGCCCATTATGTTTGTCATGTTATCACTGGAATGAAAATTACCCAAATCATGAGGTCATCTTCCTGACAATTGTTAAGAAAAACATACAGTAGAACACCAGGGGAGTTTCTTGTAATGGCTATAATATACCCTAGTTCCACAAACAACTTGAAGATTAAATAAATACACTTAGATTCGTGCATGAAATAACTAGATGACAACTTTAAACTAGGGTTATTTGTCTTTGAAGCTTCTAAAGTTACTTTAAATTATTCAACATTACTGCTACTAATATGATCAAGAAGAAACAAGTTCCTGTTTGTTTAAAGTGAGTTCAGGTTACTAGGTGAAAATAAGACCTGTTTCTTTATTTGAGTAGTGCTTTCACAGAACAGTTCTTTTGAAACACCTAATATGAAAGCTTTAAAATCCGCAATACCATCAGAGAGGTGCACACATTTGCTGTTTTACTGAACTGCACTGTAGACTCAGGGCTAGACCAAATCAAAATTTTGACCTACCTGCAAACCACAAACCACAAAGTTGTGCCCTATCGCGTTTTGACTTACAAATATTAGAAAGTGACTTCTGACAATAAATAAATCTGCGATAGGGTACTTTGTATTTTGTGATTCGTGGGTAGGTCAAAGTTTTGATTTGGTCTAGACCCTAGTCACTGTATATTTGTCCAGTTTTTCTATTACCTAGTACTACTTGATTCTGGGAGAAATAAATAAATAAGGTAGCTTGTTAGTGCTCTTAAAAGTGAAATGATTTCTGGCAGCAATGTTATGTGGAATGTCATTCATGCACAGACATCATTATCAGCTCACGTATAATGAATCCTCTGTCCTCGCTAGCACACAATGGCAATTGTTTATATGTTCAAGCTGTACTGCTACATATTAAATATTTGCATAAATTCATCTAAATTATTTGCTTGGTTTTCTTTCCCTCCTCCATGCCCCCTCCTCTTCCCTCCCTAAATGGGGTGACTGGTTGTGTCAGGGTTTATCCTACATGACCTTGACTGTTTTTTGACTCGCGCCCTCCCTATCTTTCCAACACATTACTCTCAATTATAATATACAAAAGCAAATGGTGGTGCCAGAGAGCAAACATGAACAGAGCTCCCTCTATGCACCTTAGATACTCTTTAAACTGTGCTGAAGTGCTGATTGTGGTCTGTCTCTTGTGTCTTTATCTCACTCCTGATAGGAGGCCTGTGAGAAGGTAGAACAGTGCTGGTCTTACAGTAGAAAAGAAAGCTTTACCCAGGAGACACCTTTTCAAAGAACGCGCCTTCTGCAGTTGTGCCGTATCAGCAGGTCAGTTTGTGGGAAGTGATAAGCGAAACACTAAATATACAGTTTAAATAATAATGGTGGGATCCAGCCAAAGCCTGTTTCTCAACTAAGGAGAACTTTTTAAAAGAGACGTTTACTGATTCAGTCAACCAATGTACTATAAACAGAATCTTCCTGATTTCGATCCAACTGAAAAAGAGCATGTCTGCATGGGGGGCTTTTCCTTGTCTGTGATACAGCCTGTTAGATTGAGGTCCAGCACTTTGGGGTCTTCTGCCTCTTGTTGACCTCCAATGAACTTACAAGTTCAGCAGTAGGCCGTCAGACTTTGCTACATTTACGTTTCCTTATTTCATATGAAGGTGGGCAGTACCTCAAGGGCCAAAGACGGCCCTCACCCAATGAGCCTGCTCTTGGTGCATGTCAGTGAGACTTGACATCTTCTCTTGTCTTGGTGTAACCTTGTTGTGTGATTTTTGAGAACAGTATTCAAAAGTGCAGTTTTGGACACTTCCTTTTTTTTTCCTGACTTGAAAGCAGGCTGGTGGTTTGTGTCAGTGATTACCAGTGGACTATACAATATAAACACGCTTCTTAGAGGAAAACCATAATTATTTTTCTCATTGCCTTATATCATTTTTGATCTAGTTTTTGTTTTAAAATATTGTGTTCTGTTACCTTGATTCTAATTGCTGTCATTTGCATTTATATTTAGACTAAGAATGTGAGCTTGACCTGCATTACACTGCATGTGTCCTCATTTTGCAAATGTGCTGCAGGAGGGCCCCAGCTTTGTCATATTAAGACCCCTCACCACGCTAATAGAATAAGAAGTAGCAGCAGAGATGTTTTCTTTGTAAGGCATAATTGTGGAACCAATACAAGTTTATGAATATGGAAAAAATAATCTTCCTGAGTTTCTATTTAAGTTTGTTGTGAAGTGGAAAGTGGATAAGTGATGCAGATTATAGGAATATTTGAGTTCCTGTATTCTGTTTATGATCAATGCATCTTTATGGGAACACTAAAAAGCATTGGCTATATTTAATGTACAGATGAACTGGCTTATCTAACCTTTTAATGAGCTGAGGTTATACTTAAATACACTATATGACCAATAGTAATGCGACGCCGGTAATGGATTGCTGCAGACACTTTTGCTCACCTTTTAAGGGCACTATGGCTGACAGTAAATGTGTTGATATCCTGGACGTGAGTTGACCACCAGTGTTGATGGAACTTTATGGTTTAGACCTGTACACTTACCAGCACAATCACTTCTGAGCTGCAAGCATAATACACTGGATCAAGGTCTAGTAGCTTTGCAGATATCTCCTAGCCCATTCAGAGTCCTACCATCAATGCCTTTGGATGTGAATTTGGAACGTGAACTGCAAATCAGAGGCCAGAAAGATGGACTTCTATTGCTGCACTAGAGACTGTGCGTTTGGAGGAATGACAGTGTGTTGGCCACCTATCAAGGAATTGCAGCAGCCAGTTAGGACTTAAAATACCTGTCTTTCGATTTGCCTGTACTGCTTCAGAGCTTTCAGTAATCTGGCTTGTATCTCTATTTATATCTGCTTATATCTATATCTCTCTACCCCAATGCAAGCATTCCACATTAAGCATATCAGAAAGGTGTGATAGTGCTATATATCGCACTATATGTATCTGTATACTTGTTTTAAAATATAAATATTCATGAAAATCAGTTTAAATACAACAAAGCAGGTCTTTCTGTTTGCATCGAAGATTGTCCCTGAAGTGTTCAGAGCTGTGGGAAGTATTAAACAGCATTACCTATTCCTTCCAGCGATTGAGACAGAGGAACAGCTGACATTATCGACCACCGTCTAACAGTGTCAGCCCTGGTGACTGTACTGATCTATAAATCAGCTACACCGTGTGGCCTCTTTCTCACCTTGGTACCACTTTGCACCCAGTCCCCATGCCGAGTCACGGGTAAATATTGGTTATGCCAATATGCCATTCCTCTGCTGGGTCTTGTGTACATATCCTGATAGCTATGTTTTTCAAGTCACAGAGATGCACCTCCTGGAGCCTTGCAAATGATTTGGTCATCAAATAAAAAAAAAAAAAAATTAAAAAAAGGAAAGATAGCCTGAAGGACACATCAGACTCTATGTGTAAATAAGATGCATAAGCATGACATCACAGAGCGGTACAAGGCAGGCTAGCATTTAAGTTGAACAATCATAGTAATAAGTTGTCCCCTTCTGCAGTGCAGGACTGTATTTAGACATTTGATAGGTGTTTAAGGTGTTTTGGATTATTTATTTAGTCTTTAAAATAAGAAAAGAAAAGGAACACCATCACACTATGTTCAAAATTTGCTTTCTGTGATCTGTATACTCACCGTAAAGCATCATAATTTGGTGGTCCAAACCTTATGATGTCCCACCAAGAAATTAAAGCCTTACTTAAACAACTGTCAGCAGGGGAGACTTTTTGACACACATCTTCCAACCGAGGGATTCATTAATGTGATCTACGTTTGTTCTCACAATCGGTACTTAAAAATTACTTTAAGCAGGCTGGTCTCTTATCTTTTTTAGCTGTTGTTCTTGCTTTTTCTCTTCTTGTTATTCTGTCTTGAAAGGCAGGATAAAATGTTAGTTGCTTTATTTATTTTGTATTATTGACGGTATTTACAGGTTGGGCAGGGAAAGCCAGGGCTGGGAAATGGAACGACCTCCCTTTCGTTTTCCATTATAGAAGTCGCTGCACTTTTTAAAGTGCCAATTGTTTTCAGTTTCTTGAAGTGCAGATAGCAATGTTTGAATTCTAGTATTAACTCTAGAACCTGCTGAGTTAAATTACGGTCCGCAGCCTGCAGGGTGGGAGTGATCAATAAGGATACCTGGGGTAGTGTGTAATGTGTCTGCTCCTAGCAGCGGGAACACTGTCCCTCAGCTCTGTCCCCTCAGCGGGTTAAATAAATATGATACTAGAGGCAGGCCCACTGGATTATATGATATCAATGTGCGGTCGAATCAGTAAAGTACTATTACACTGCCTTGCCTACTGTGTGCACTATTTGACAAGGTTTTGCTTTGAACATGATGGCGCTGTATTAGATTTCCTCTCTCACACAGACGCACACACTCCTCTCTCACTCGCGCTCGCTCTCAGACGTCACAGAGCACTGTGAATGCAAATGGAAAAAAACGTGTTAACCAGAGAACAAGAAATAAGCAGCCTCTTGTCTGACCCACAGTTTTGTGTCAGGGTTGGCCATTCTGAAGTATGCGCCGGGGGTGTCCACACTGATGTGATCAAGGTATCCTTAGTACCTCCTCATACGAAGAGTTTCAATTAGCCGGGAAAAAGGAAAAGGAAAAAAAATAACTACTACTGTAACATAATGTTGGTTACACGGGGCTTTGTTTTTTGGGGAGGCACGTACTGACAATGTTTTTGGCAAGGTAAGTCGTTCATGCAGTACAGACAAAATGATTGGACAGTTACTTTCAGTCAGGATTTGCTGACTACTTGCATACTCACAGGCTGGGATAAAAAAAGATGCATAGTAATTAAGGAATTAAATTTGTTTGACACTGCAGTGTCAATTTAAAATATTCTCTTCCTGTTTAATGTGGAAGAGGTCAGAGACACCTGGCCCGACTGAAAAAGAGGAAGTCCAACTCAAGCCCTGTGTCTGCCGCACTGCACTGGCCCAGAAAATGTGTGTTCCCCGTGTCTTGTGGTTTTCTCACTGAACGGTGTATGTACTGTACTTGTCTTAACCTTGCGCAATCCTCTGCAATACAAATGCTACAGAATGGTGTGCTGTTAAGACCACCTGTTGCTGTCCGTGAAAATGGACAACCCAGTGGCCCTTCGGATTTGCATGTCCTTTAAATTAGTTGTACACATCAACAACTTTTTAAGATAATTTCTGTGGTACTGATGCACCTCACGCCTGGGTGTTCTGCAGGTGATTAATGAGGTTAAAGTCGATTTAGTCCTCCTCAAGATTTTTGATTCAACCTTCTGCCTGCCTTGGCCAGGGTTACCATGAAATATTGAATTTTTTTGTACACTTAATTAAAAAAAAAAAAAAAAGCTTAACCTTTTGGATTACTCTATTAGGTGGGATATTAAAAAAAGAGTTGAAAGATTATGGTTAAGATTAAATGGAAAGCTAATTGTGTTCAGTACTTACATAAAAAATATAGTTATGCCACGTGACTAGGCCTAACTAGATATCGTTGTGTCTTTTAGTCTTCCATGAATGTTATATGATACTTAATGCAAGTATACAAGTGTGTAAAATATACTACGTTTATCGCAAAACGGAATACTCAGGTAAAGCATACTGTACAGTTATAATCTGGAAATGGCGGAAAGTTTGGTATGTTGTTTTCTGTTGTAATGACAAATAGATCAAAGCTGAATATGAGCCATTAAAGAAAAGAAAAAACACAATGGAAAACCAGATCATTTGATGTGTAGGAAGACTTGCGAGTACAAAGCCAAGGGGGTCAACAAGGCAGGTCAAATGTTCATGATAAAAGTGTTGATTGGCAAGAGAAAAGATGTCTAAAGGGAGGTATGATTTTGTCAGACTGCAAGAAAATCATTACATGAAAAAATAGAAGGTTTTAAATTAAGAATCTAAGCACTCTATTGTTGTTATTTTTCTCATCAAGAAATATTTTTAGCTTAACTGCAGGGAGAAAATCTACAAGCATTTTATTTCCTGACTTTCTGCTGAGTTGAAGTATAATTAAAAAGCCACAAGAAAGCCCTTTATTGTTTTGCAGATATTCACCATGTCCTCAGATAAGAGTTTCACCATGTAACACGCACACACTTTTGTAAGTTTATACCTTTCCAGTTTATGCTATATCACTACAGTTAACCACAATAATCAAAAACCTTTTCTGTTGAGCAAATTCCTACCTTCAGAATCAATGGATTAGAATAATGTGTATTCTAGTGAAAATTATGTAAAAATAAATAATTAAGATATATATGATTTAAAAAAAAACATTTCAACAAATAAGGGCTGAATTGACACTTCATAAGAAATAAAACAAAAAATGTTCTAACTTGCAGAAACACTGATCAGCTGTTCTGCAAAGTCAAACAGCTGATCTGAGTGTCCTGTTTGTCCTGTCCCCACACACTAAAATTAAAGTGATCACTGTAGATTAGGGAACAGGCTTATTAGGAAAAAATAGATTAATGACTGGCAAAATCTCAATTTTATTTCAACAAGGTTCTAAAATGGTAGCCAAGGGCAGCGCCCAGTTTTCTGGCATTAAACTCTATGTATGTATGCGTCTCTTCTCATTATCCTCTGAGACATAGTAAATTGTGAAATAAATTAAAATGTTGGTTTAAAAGGAGTGAAAGACAACAACAAGAGCAGGAACATTGTTACTATCTGACAGATAGATAGATAGATAGATAGATAGATAGATAGATAGATAGATAGATAGATAGATAGATAGATAGATAGATAGATAGATAGATAAGATGCAGCAATCAGAATAAACTTGCCTCTGAATGATGTCCTATACAGTGAGCATTTCCTGTTATTGTTCTCTATCCGAATGCAACAAACTCTTGCTGCGCATAAGGTGTTCTCACAATTAGCGAGAACAACAAATGGATACAAAAGGCAGAGATCATAACGAGCCCATTTCAGCATGCCCTTGGGTTGACAGGACCTTCTCCCAGACACACTGGTGACCTATATAAAGACATAGGAGGAGTATCATATAGAGATTGCACTTGGACTCAGAAAGGTTGATAGATGGACAGCATTTCCAGGCTGACCTGGTGAAATGACAAACCTCAATTAGCGAGCTTGCTGATCTGGGTTAGCTGCTGGCAGTACAGTAACCTCATAGCACTGATCCACTCACACTATTGATTAGCTCAGTTTCTCAGTGAGAGAAAGAGATCAAACGTGGCATGTGTGAAAGGCTATTAAGAGTGACCACTACAGATAACCCGATACAACCCGATATAGCCTTTTCAGTGGGTTATAACCTTTAATCCCCTGAAGCTTTTATTATTTAACATGCTCTCCCTCACTCGGGCTCCCACTCTCTCTCTCTCCCCTCGGCTCTGATATACCTTTCCAGATCCATCTGTTGGAAAGGGTTAATTTAATTCAGTTCTCTCTCCCTTCCTCCTTGTGTCAGTAATCTGTTTAGAAGTTGTTCCAAAGAGCCTTACCTGCAGCCGACCGCCTGAAGCTCTCTCTGGGGTCTTGTTGGGCAGAAGGGAAGCTGGCAATGGTGGGATTGGGATGGGGGATGGGGGTCAGTGTCTTGTTTGGCTAGACACGGGACATTTGTCAAGAGTGACCTGTGAACTTCAGTTTCAGGGCTCAAACTGTAGTACTGTTGTCTGTGGCTAATGTAATAAAGTGAGAGAGACAGGAAGGAAAAAAAGAAAAGTGTTCTCTGGCCTCGGGGCCAGCACATGTTCTCTGTGTGTTACTGTCAGAACTCCACACCCGGGTGTCTTCTGCCATATCAGTTTCCATGAATATCTGCAGCGTCTCTGAATTTCCACATTCGCCAACTTTTGCAATGCGTTGGCAGGAGGAGGCTAAATCTGCATGCGACGTAAGGGAGACTTACTGTCCACATCTAAAAAGTAATGGGCATTATATAAAAAAAGTGTAAGATGCCAGTGGTGTTATTTTATCACAGAAAATATATATGAGGTTTAACATTCAGATGCCACATTCAGATTTTGAAAAATATGTTTTACCTTTTTTGTCAAAGTTTAGGAAAAAAGCATCTGGTCAATGCTCTTGTTTGTTAGTAAGCTAAACTAACTGTTTACAGACTTCTCTTACCTGCTGGTTTGAGGTAGAATCTCTTTCAACTAAGATATGCTATTAAATACGAATTTAGTCAAATTACCTATATGTTAAGAAGTTTCTAATGTATTCCTGTATTATTGCTTTTGTATGTTTGAACTGTTCTTTCCCATTTTGCAGAATATTCCTTTTTGAGGAATAGTTACAACACTATTTGATTAAATTAAACTCGGGACTTTGGTCTATATATGTCTACCCACACGATTCACTGTAAAGTATAGAAAGATGGATACATAACAAGTAAACTGTAGATAATTTTATTGTGAATCCCATTTTACAAAAGAAAAAAATATACATATATATATTATTATATATATATGATATTGGCTTGTCTACTGTATTTAAATAGCAGCTTAGGTATGTAGGTAAACCTCCAGAGGAGATAAATAAGTACATCTTTTTCTATTAATGTTTGAAAAGCATGAATGACTCTTGATCATAAAATGCCTACATAGTGAAATATGTAAAGCATTTTTTAAAGCATGTTTAAAAAGTCAAATGAATCCTTTAATCACTTTTTAAGACAGCTGGTTTGAAGAATATTACACTTCTTTTGTGTTAAAAACACATAATAACTTTAATGGGGGGAAACATGAAAACTGAAAACATTTTAATGGAATTGAACATAAAACATGTACAAAGATGCCATGAAAAATAATAATGAAAGATCATTAATAAGTATGCTGCTGTTGTCTAGGTTTCAAACACATGCAAAATGTTTCTTCATAAGCCATTTACTGGGAGATGCTTAAAAACTGTTTTCTACTTAGGTAACAGAACTAATTTAATTTCTAAGATCAATTGCACTATTTGTTGTCTCTGTTGATGGTGTTGATTATATGAAGAAGGCCAACTTGGAGAAGCTTACCATTTGATAACAAAACAAAGACAGCCTGTGGATGTATAATATTAGCATGTTACAACACGTTTAATTATCTACCTTGTCATTCATAATATTTTTGAACATCCCATGCATTTAAAGAAACCACGATTTCTCTGTTTCCAAAGCCAAATACAAAATGAATTATTGGCAGCCACAAACAGACAATATGTAGTCTGTCACAAATGAAAGGTGCATATTTTAATGGTGCATCTTATCTAAAAATGCATTTCCTTTTATGCAGAGTTCTGCATCTTCAGCTGGCTTTCCATTAATATTGTTGAAAAGAAAAAAAAATCCTTTTTTTTTTAATACCAGAAAATAATGACAAGCTTATTATGTCTGGGTACGCTGTAATGAATTCAAATGATCTGTCCTTTTTGCAGAATTGCCGAATCCATTCTGAGTATCTAGTGGACAGTGTGCTTGAGTTTTGTTAAGGGTAATTAAAGGAGTAAATAGTTTGAATTTTTCCCTTCTCAGTCCTGATATGATCTAAAAAGATGCCACAAATTATCACATGCTTCCCTTCGCTCCGCACAGATTTGATTGCTTGGTTACATTAATGTGCCTTAATAGAGCTTTTAGGGCTGTTGAAGAGAAGCAATTTAGGAATGTAATGGGGGGGGGTATTGGAGGGGGTCTTTTAGTACACTCTGCAGAGGTATGGATGGCTGACATTTGGATGTGCGTCGGGTCTGCTTTCTGTTTCTTTCTTTTTTTCTGTTGCACACATGCTTTCGTACCCTTTCATTTATGCACTTAGAATGCACTGTACAGTGAGCGTAGATTCTGTATTTATCTGCCTTATCTCTCTCTATCTATATCTATCTATCTGTCTATCTGTGTGTCTATCTATCTATATTTTGAAGAACATTGTGAATAAAAGGCTCTATGCCAGGTATTGGTGACACAGGGGGTGGAATTCTCTGCCTCCCACAAAAGAGTTGGAAGACTCCATTTGCATAAGGTCAGAACTGAGCTTCTGATAGAACTTCTGCAGCATCCGTGTCTCTTAGCAACACTCCTGCACTCTTGGTCCTCGCATTAAATTGACTGGTCCTTTCCTTTCTTTCTTTTCACCAGGAAGCGCACAATAAAATGTCACCCTCCAACCTGTGCCTGTCACCCAGTAGGTCATCTCTCTTTTTGTATTCTTCTACTCTATTTATTTATTTATTTATTTATTTATTTATTTATTTATGTATTTATTTTCCATTGCCTTCAACTCCAATTAAAAGATGAGACCATTTACTTATTTATTTGGCGGGATCCATTAGAGAGAGAGAGAGAGAGAGAGAGAGAGAGAAAAAAGAAAAGTAGGGAGAAGAATAGACCCAATTCGGTTTTGTTTTGTTTTTATTTTAATTAATATTAATAACTTTTTTTTTTTTTGGCCTGCAGTGTAAATAGTAAAAGAAGAGCGAGCAGATCCTGCGTGAGCAGTGAAAAGATAAGAAGCAAATTGCAGGCACCTGCAAAACAATGGGGTGGTTAGAGAGCTAATAAGGCGAAGTGAGATAGAGAGTGCAAGGTTCAGGCCACCTTCTCCACCCATTTAGTTGAGATAGGGTTGCACTCAGAATAAAGGGTCTCGGTATGTTCAGAAAATGAGAGTCGCCCCTTCTGCCTCCAGAATGGGAATTGGTGACAGAATCCAGATGCTGAAAAGCGGTGTTAATAGAGGGTCAAATTTGGACAATGGTATCCATCACTGCCTTCATAGCTCTCCTGTCATCCCAGCCATTTCTGACTGCTCTATCAAGCAGAATTGGGGGATGATTCAATTACTATCTTTGGCTTGGCAGCCATACACAGTAATTCCAACTCCATAGGAGCTTAGAGCCTTTTAACCATCTCTGTCTTAGCTGTGCCCACCACCTCAGATAGAAAGGAACCACTTAAAATAATAATAATAATACATTTGCAGTTGATCAGTGCTGGATCATTCAGACGCACTGTGTCTGGGATGGGGAGGCCTGTGGGAAACGATATGTGTGGGGTGCAGTCAGTCCTGCCGAAGTACAAAACAAGAAAAGGAAAGCCAGAGAGAGAAAAATATAGAAACAATATTGCTTTGTTGTTGTTTTTGTTGTTGTTTTGATTGTCCAGTGGTGGTGGAGTTAAATATATATATATATATATATATATATATATAATGTATAAAACATGTTTTGTTCTGCAGTATTTGAAACCTAATCTGAGACTGCATTACCTTGCTCGGATTATTATGGGGTGCATAGATAGACTACAGTTTAATCACGTTTAAGGACTTACTGTTAGTGCTCTAATAATAATATTCCAAAGTCTGAACTCCTGTATCGACCTATGTAGTATTTCACTGCTATCTTTTATTTCATATTGATTTATCCCTTTATCTTCTTTCCATCCTCTCATTTTAATCCTGTTTCGTGTTTACTCTGAGAATATCGTTTTCTCCTCTGATACGTCTCTGCTATCTGTTTAGATAAATACCCAGGAAATCGGGGTACTTGATGAAAAGTAGATGAAAATTCGAATTACTCTTCCGTTTAATAATGCACGTCGTATCCCCTGCACTTTGTCAGGTTTAGCTCAGGGAGATGGAAGGGGCTGACTGGAAGGCGCTATAAACTTACAGGTCGCCTGGAAATGCGGGTCTTGACTCAGTAGACAAGCTGTCTGACATCTTGGTGCCCTGCTTATGGATATAGTCTCAACTGTGTATAAACGAACACTTTCCTCTCATCCATCATTGTGATGAGTTGTGTTTTTTCTTCTTTCTAGCTTTCGTGGTTTATATTTGTATAGGGCTATTGTATTTTGGAGCTTTTGGGAGAAGATACTAATAATCATAATAATAACAACAACAACAACAACAACAACATCAATGATAATAATTAAAATATAATAAAACTGTTCCTTTGGCCTCCCCAGTGCCACGATGTTCTGTTAAATCGGAAAGTCAAAAATACAGAGAAAATATTAAACACTCATTTGAAAGTTATGCATGATATTATTATTATTATTATTATTATTATTATTATTATTATTATTATTATTATTATTATTGTTATGAATATGAATATGGATATGGATATGGATATGAATATGAATATGAATAATAATAATAATAATAATAATAATAATAATAATAATAATAATAATATTTGTGGTTGTTTCTGTTGTAATATTATTTGTTTATTTATTTTGGGGATATTGATAATTATTTTTAGTTTTCAAAATATATGTGAATACATTTTATTTATCTTAAAGATGAAAATGCAAACGAATGTACATTTTTTGTATAGTACTATATTAATATGAACTTTGGTTCTGAGTAGCATACTTTTAGCATACTTTACAATTATTTGATATAATAATAATAATAATAATAATAATAATAATAATAATAATAATAATAGTGAATAGTGATTAATAGTAATAGTAATAGTTGCGTTGTTCTCGTAGTTGCTACCGCTTCGGTATCTTGTTGGATTCATGTATTGTTTTTTAACTAATCTTTTACATTTGTTTGTATGTGATTATTTAATTTACACACACACACACACACACACACACACACACACACACATATATGAGAGTACATGTGACAGTTACAAGAAGAATAACATATTCTCATCGGCTGTTTTTAAAAGTATTGTTAATAATATTTATATTAATAATACAATAATTATTATAAATATTAGTATTGTTGATGATGATAATAATAATAATAATAATAATAATAATAATAATAATAATAATAATAATAATAATAATAATAAATGTTACTATTGCAGTTGAATAGAAGAAAATCTAAATCGGCGAAATACAAACCGTTTTAAGTCGTAGCTACACATTATTTTAGTGTCACTTTTATCAGCATTAACTGAATTTCTTTGGTTTTGATTTAGTAATTATATCCCTTTTTATGACTGCATTATCACTCAATTTAAGTAAGGCAGTCTTTAAAGTTGATTTAATGTAACCAGAAGCACATTGTTTTGTATGTATGTATGTATGTATGTATGAACTAATACCTTTATGGAAAATAAAATGTACATTGTATTTTGTGTTTACAATTACTAGTAGTATTTTCATTGTATTATTTTTATATACGCGGACGTTCTAACTGGTATATAGGTATCTTATTCATACAATAGATACAAGATTTTTTTTCTCATTTTCTCATTACATTAAACTTTTTCTGTTTGCTTTAGAGTTTGTGTACTAAACCAGTGGTGACCTACTGAATGCCTCCGTGTTTCTTTTGCATAAGAAAAGAAGGAGAAAAGGGGAGAAAGGTAAATAGCCACATCCTTAGAAGACCATCATTCAATCACGGCAAACAGGGGAACGCAGGGACAGTAAAAGAGTTATCTTCAGCAATGGCAGTGACAGGGTTGCCGCTGAAACATGGCCAGTGAGCAGGAAGCCTCCGTGCACCTTTCTTGTTCTGTCAGATGGTTAAAGTGTCCCCGAACAGCTGTTAGACTCAGTATTACACCTGTGAAGTGCGCTAATGTGGAAACTGCTGGAGAGAAAACACTCCTCTCCCTGGCAGCCAGCCTGCAGTCAGCACAGTGACCCCTTCCCATTTTAATTAACTGGGAGCAGATACACAGAAGACAAAGGTTTATTAAAGGACAAATTGGGAATGAGGGAGGAAACGAAAGAGGGAGGTAAAGAGGAGGAAAACATCGCCGTCGCCATGTAATAGATCGTTTTGCCCTTTTTAACAACAAAGAAAGAACGGGATTTATTTGACATATTGGTGATGGTTTATTGGAATACACCAGACGGTAGCCTAAATATTATTATTATTATTATTAGTAGTAGTAGTAGTAGTAGTAGTAGTAGTAGTAGTAGTAGTAGTAGTATTACTACTACTATTATTAATCATAATAATACAGTACAATATAGGCCGATAGAAACCTCAGAACATCACTCCAATATGCGTGTCTGTTTTTAATTCCTCTATTTGGGGATATATTATCATTCATATAAAAAAAATTGAATCCAAAATTAATTAATTAAGTAAATGAATAAATAACAGCGGTTAAACGTCACTCAATACATTCGAAACATGCTTAATGAACCAGGGGACACATTCTCTTTCCTAATTCCCTGTGGACGTGTGAGTTTCTGCACTGTCCCACTGACACGGCGCATCTCAAGGATGTGCTGCTGCAGGTGAGACTCACCTGTCTCCCCAGCCTGGCAGCTCCTGACCTGCACTCAAACAGACAAGGGACCCCACTTATTTTACCCCAACATGAACGCAGGGATAACAGGCTTTCATTAACACCGCAGTTTTTTATTTTATTTTTATTTTTTTAAGAAGAAGTATGCTTTAAAAATTAATAATATACCTTAGATGAATGGAAAGAAAATTGAATGTAAATGAAGTAAAACAATTAAATGGACTGTCATTCGTTAAAAATAACAAACTTTTTACTTTTAAATAAGCGGATCACATTTGGGAATTCATTTTTATTATTATTATTATTATTATTATTATTATTATTATTATTATTATTATTATTATTAAAACGCTACATAATGTCTTTGTTTGGAAGCATCTTATACAAATCTCAATATGAAGACTATAAATTATCAATAAAATATTTTGAACTGAATTATGATGCTCTTATTATTATTATTATTATTATTATTATTATTATTATTATTATTATTTGAATCTGGAATTCCAGTAGCAGTCTAAATTGTATAGTGACGAGCACATGCGCCACCTTTTAAGAGGGGGGAAAAAAGTATAACCTAAGGTCAAAGGGCGTGCTAGGGGCTAAAACTAAACCGCTAATTGGTACTTTAAATAGCCGTAATGGTGGTTTAATTGGCACTCTCAGACACCCTGCTCCCTCTTGAAATAAACCAACAAAAATGACTTGGGTGAAAGACCTTTTATATAACCTATTGACTTCAGTGCCTTAAACGTGTGTGTGTGCGCTCATGTGAGTATGCACTGGGGAAATGCAGTGCTCCTGATATTTACATCATCCACAATGAGGGGACGAGTCTCACCTGAAAAGAGTCGCGATGTGCTGCTCTTCCCACGGCAAGATCGATATACTGAGACTGATCGGACAGGATGAGTCGCTTTGTGCGGTGCGGGGATGCCCTCCCCTCTCCAGCACTGCCACTAGATTGCAATGTTGCAACCCCCCACCCCCTCCGACCGAGACTGCTGATGATATCAAAGACTCCCCTGCTTATATCTATCATTGGAAGTAATCTCCAGTCCTCTTTGGTCTGTCTGCAAAACATCTAGGGCATTTCGATTCCACTTGCCATTTTCTTCCCCGTGTTCCGCGCGTCTCTCGGCAGCTTGTCATAACCTGTAATAAAATGGCCTTTTTTGTCAGGAGTTAAAGTCCAGAGGGCATCAGATCTATTTCCAACTGACAGAAGTAGAAGAAGTGGGGCAACCTTTCGAGTCTGCTTTTTTTTTTCCCCTCTCTCTCTCTTTCTCTCTTTCTCTCTTTGCAGACTTTAACCGTTTCGCAGCAGCTCTGGCTAAGGGGCTCGAACCGTTAATTGCGAATTTCTTCTCCTGTTTAACTAGCCTCTCCAATAATAATAATAATAATAATAATAATAATAATAATAATAATAATAATAACCAGTATTGCAATTTAGTTTATTTGAAATAAGGCCTTTGTTGGTAGTAGCCCACATTTGGTGACTTAAACAGCCTCTCTCCACAGCGCCTGTGTTTGCGCTTCTCTTATTCTGCATCCTGCTTGCTGTGCTCCTACCCTGCGGACATGTGGAGAGCTGTGAACTCTCGCCTGCCAGCCTGTTGAAGACTGTGTCACTGGGCGGTGCTGAGTCTCCACTGGATGTGCTGTATCTCTTACACTTAGGAAGAAACAAGCTCGTCATTACCGTAAGCCCCTGCTGCAGTTTACCGCCTACTGATCCGAGTCTGCTTGGTGTCTGCTAAAGTGTGCTTGAGTTCATTTTCTGCCTTTCTTTGTGGCCTATTCTTCCTTCTCTTTTATTGTTTTACAAGGCCAACACAAACTTAAAATGAATGACCTGCAAATCCTATATTTGTCAGCCACCCTGCTAGGATGGAAACCACATTAGGGCTTAGCATCAAACCTTTGTCACAAGGTTAAGAAACACGAAAACAAACAGACATGCACACCCACACACAGGTAGGTTACATGGACTTTTTTCTCTCTCTTTCCATTAACAGTTTTGTATCAGCTCACGTAATCTAACTATCAAAGCAGAAATAAACATATATAAATAATACCTTTGGGGAGATATTTTTTTCAGGAGTCTTGTTTAAGAATGTAAACTTTAGGAATAAGTTGAAGTGTTCAAGGATGCTTTTAACAATGGCATTGTTTTGATGTGACTCTGCTAGCACTAACTTTAATGCTTAAGTTTAATTATTTAATTAACAGACAGCATATATTGAAGAGTATTGAAATGGGTCAGAGATGTACACCTGAGGAAACAAAAAGGCCAGTGTTTAAACCAATTACAAAAGTAATGAACACACAGAGAGAGACATGGCATTTTCATCTAGAGTACAGAACACACATGCACACACGCACACATGCACACACAAACACTCACAAAAAATCAGGCATCTAACTTGGACTCCTCAATTTGAAAGCCATAGTCCAAAAGGGCCCTTCTTCCATAGCAACTGTTCATCAAAATGAAAGTGGATAATCCGTACTTATCTATCAAATAACACTCCAATTTACTGAATTACAAAACCACCGTTCTTGGGACTAAAATTAATCCAAACACAAAAGGACGAACCTTTTGAATAAGGCTTTTGACATTGATTTATTCTTTGTCGCCTAACTTATTAACAAGGTTTAATTGCAAAAATTATAAAATTGTTGTATTCAAGCATTCTCTACCTTAATGAAAAGGGTAGGCAATTTAATAATTATATATATATATAGTACAGTGGACTATAGTTGGCACTGTGGGCTATATTTCCTTTATCTGGACATAACCCAAGCTCAGAGATAACTGGGAGAATGAGTGGAGATTTCTTTCTAAATGCCTTTCCAATCATTGTATCTGTGTTTACGACTGCCTCAAATTATATGCAATTGAATGATACTCAGATCAGACATGTTGCTCATGATGTGGTTGTGATTCTCTGAGAGAAACAGCGCTGCATGTATAGGAGTATGGACCTGCAGGCACATCTTGCAGGAGTCCACTCATTATACCAAGTCCAGACACTGCTCAAGCCTACATTGTGGTTGCTGTTTCACAGTATCATTGTTTACTGTCGCCCACTTGAAGAATAGGATGCCAGTGAGCTTCATACTCTTGATGAAAAATAATGTCATAGACACACACACACACACACACACACACACACACACACACACATACATAGGCAGTGTAATCCAGTGTTTAACTGTTTTTAGCCATGCTGAATATTAGTCCTTTAGATTTGTATGTATCTTGTATCTTTGGCTAAAGATGTACACCCTGATTTAATAAGCCAACAATTTATTCAGTTACGGAATTAAGCATCCCTCTTATCCATAAGGACCATACATTAGAAGATTTGATTTCAAATAGAAAACACAAATACATGATTAATTGTTAAATCAATAGATTGTATTTAAAGTATTAATAAATGTGAGCACACCTTATTACCCATCTCTCTCACTCTCTCTCTCTCTTACACACACACACTCTCATACATTTATCAGACCTTGCTGTCACTTTATAGATACATAAAACATCAAATTGTTTCACTGAAAGGCACTGTACTGTTGTTTGTTTCAAATAAATTTTAATTGGTAATTGGAATGGGTGTTGATTAAAGTGAATATGTTTAATGTCTCATGTGTGATCAGAGTCTTTAATTTATGTTTTTCTCCAAAGTCTGGTTGAGCACAGGTATAAAACAGCAAAGAGGAAAGCAAAGAGTCTTCTTGCTGATTTGCACACTCATGGCCAGCCTGGTGCTGGTACATAGTAGTCCTTTCAACTGCACAGTTGAAACACGCGGAACTCTCACGTGCTCTGGCAGGGGCAGCTGGACTCGTGTGACGTGTGTCACCGATTTGCCCAGGCACCACAAGGGCGATGTCTGAGACTAGTCTTAAGAGACCAAACATGAACATACTGTTCCATTAATATGTCTCTCATTGTCAAGTCAGATTGGAGAGCGCTATGCACGCAAGAACAATACAAAAACAATACAAAAACGTGGCACTGCATCTTTAAAATGAGCCACTCCCCGTTTCTCCTTTGACTCCTTCAGCACACTCCAGTTTATGACACATTTTCCCAGATCGCCAACAATGATACAGTAGAGTATAACATTTCTTCAGAACCCGGTTGGAATTCATAACCAAAATATTGTTCATTTTTGCTAAAGAGGGTCAAGAATCTTATGAGCACAATAGTTCAAGTTGTGTCTCCCGATTAAGTATTTATAAGCAAGCAATGGAGAGGAGTGGGGGGGCAGGCTATAGGTTTACATAACATCGCTTACACTGCTGCTCCAGCCCCCCTGTGTAATGCTTTCCTTCCCGACTGGCAGACAAGCCATCTTTCTAGTGCTTACTCCAAGCAATGATATCAAAAGGGTTTTTTGGTCAAGCCAAAGGGAGGTCATTCTAATAATACCCAAGGTCAGTGGTGGGAGCCAGTCAGTCTCCCAGTCATTTTTCATTTGCTCGCAGTGGTTAATGACAGTTGCAGGGGACGAGAAGTTGTAGCCCGCAGCCATGTGATGTCACTAACACATGCCAGAGGATTATAAGGGCAAGCAGGGGACAAGGGTTGGGATTAAAAAGAAAAAAGAAAAAGAAAGAAAGAAAAGAGAGAAAGAGAAAGACAGAAAGATAAAGGAAAAAAGAAAACTCTTAACCTCTTCTCTCCAGTTTATATTGTTAGTGTTATGTTTCCTCTACAGTATTAACATATATAAACACACACACACACACATACACACACACACACACACACAATATACATCACAGGTCTAATCTTTTCATTGAGTGCCCAACATTTGATTTTATCACTAGAGCATGTCTGCAGCTTCCAAAGATCCCCAGGAGAGACATGGCGCAGAAGGTATGAGATACAAAACGATGGAGCCTGTATCCAGGATTCACATATCCTTGGAAGACACTGTTGCTGTACATGTCACAGAAATTATTGGCCACTGGAGTGTACCCCTGCTTATTGTACTAGCTAGGGCAAAAAGCAAAGACAGAAAAGAACTTGAATTCAATATACAGACTGATTCTTCCTTGACATGAAGTTACTGCATCTGAATGTATGGGTCTTTGGCAAATGAAACAAGTACTATTTTTCAAGTAATGTTTAAATCTACAGGTTAAAGGCTCTTTAATTATATCCCACAATCTGTAAAGTAAAAGGTGGACACCTGCATGGCATTATGCTGTCTTGAAATGTGTGCGTAGATCACTACGTAATGCAGTTGAAATTCTGAGATGAAATTCTGTCACTTTGGTTTCTCAGAAATACCATTGAAAGCCTGTAGACAACTGTACTCTATGTATAGAGAATCCCTCCCTATATAAGGTATCTTATATCTTGATAAGCTGCTGTTAAGTGATTAGTCAGCAAGCTTTAGTGAAGGAGCGATAGGTTATGGGGCCGAGCACTGCATTGCGCAGACAGAACTTGGTGTGAGACAACTGTCCATGGGCCAACACTTTATTTTAATGCATTTTAACACTGCTGAATTTCACAGATCATTTTCACCCGCTGTGCATACATTCTTTGTTCATATACATACAGTCACGCGGCAGCAATCGGAGGGGTTTTGCATTGTCGTTGAACTAACGGGAATAAGTTCAGCATTCTGTCTGTTTCTGTGCAGATCAGGGTCTAGATCGGCAGTTGATGTACAACAGCGCATGGTGCTGTACTACTCAATACTTTTCATACCAATCAAGTTCATTCTGATGACCTCATACTCATGAGCACTGGGGTATATCCAAGGACACAAAATAGGTACAAGGCTTTTTCTGGTGTTCTGAAGACTCTCTTTCATCCCCCAACATCTATGGTGCAATTATATTAATAAACATAGAGCAGATTGGGTATTTAACAGCAGGCAGAAAGCGAACATCCTGTAGACTATTTTGTTCATTAAAATAAGGGTTAGTTATTTCAACGCGTTCTTTAGTTTAAAGAAATATGAATCGCACAAGCTGTCCCTGTTTAACTCCCTTTCCTACAGGAACAAAATGAGCAATGTGGAGTGTTACTTTCATCCTGAATACAGGGGAAGTGTTTTTTGAGACCAGGTATACTGTTACACAGTGGGCCAACAATATGAAGTACTCATTTACAATGTCAATGTGGGCTTCACATTGTTCATCGACCATCATTTGACTGTCTGTTTTCAGTACAGGCACTTGCATATTTAAGCAGTGGCAAACTCAAGAAGACAATGTCGTATTGTTTGTTTGTTTATTTATTTCTTTTTGAAGGTTTTATTTTCCTGTGCCCAGTGCTTGTGCTCAGGAATTTGTACATGTTCTGTGACTCCATGGGGATCAACCGCAGAGCTAACCGCTATGTGCTCAGAGTATATTGAGGTACTCCTGCCCCAACTTAAGCCCTAATACCAAGTCTATGCCTTAACTCAACCTGAGACTTCAATCTATGTACCACAGCAGAGGTGTGTTTTCCAAAAAAAAGGAGAGACATTAAATTTTTCAGAAGTATGTACTAATCATAGTATTGTAATGTGTTAAGGGGCAGCTGAGTACAGTATGTGAATATGGGAACTTTTGCTGATAGCTGTGTTTTGTTACAGGGGTGACCATAAAGCAGAGTGTGTGTGTTGGCACACTGGCAGAGTGCTGTATGATTGTGAAGGGCAGAATCAATGTGTACTGGTTTCACAATAACTGCTCTTTCAGGCGGGTTTCTGTTTCACATTGCTGTCTAAATTGTTGACACAGACCTGGGCACTGTCACCATTTAGCTCAAACGCCCTCAGTCATTCCCAGAAACCTACAAAACTGCTTGGAAAAACACCTTGTGTATTTCAGATAGAGGCAACGAGTATTTCCCTTCTCTGTCTAACGGCAAGTGTGTGAAGATGAACTGTGCAGGGGTGAACTCAAACGTGTTAGGATGCAACTTATTATGAAACACGTGAAGCTATTCCACAGGGCCATCACTTGATCCACTTGACTGTGTCTGTCTCTTGTCTTAGCTTCGTGCATGGTGAGGAGGCAGGGAGGTTAGGTCCACATTTGCTAGTTTCTGAGTAAAGTGTGCTTCTCTGAAAGCAGGAAATAGCGATCATGGACTGGCTGGGGAAGGGATCCACTTTTTGACACATACGTCTTTGCCTGGCCCCTGGTTTTAATTCCTATGAAGTTGTGAAGGCCTTTCTTTGTAATCAAGGTCTAAAACAATCCTAATTCGCACACAACGGATACCTTGACATTTCACACAGACAAATGGACTTTCACAGGTGCCGACAGACACGTTAAGGAAGGCAAAATGAAGGGTGTGGGATTTCATGGGCAGAATGGGTTTTTTCCACTTCCTAAAACAACATGTGAGAAAATAGTTTTTAATGAGGAATTTCACATTAAAAAAAGAATAACAACAAAAACATTTAAAAAAAAACTCTCAGGTGTACACTTATCAACAGCCCAGTTTGAGAAATGGGTTGAACTCACCACAGCACAATGAGGAGAGAATGACAGTACGGCACAGCCCTGCGTGGTGCAATGATGTAAGATAATTAAAACAATAAAGAAGGTAACACATCCTATAGGCTTGCACTGTATTGTCCTCCACAGGGCTGGGGCCTGTCAGGAAGGAATAGGGAGTCCCAGAGATGCACTGCAGGATGTCTGCGCAAACTCTTTATTAGATAAATAATCAGACAAGGCGGCACTCCAGGTTTGTCTATAGGGACCTTTAGTCACCGCTGCGTACTGACTTTGAACCATGGCAGCAATGGCCAGACACCAGGAATCTTGGATGTTAGCCAAGCCGAGTCTCCAATCCAGCCAAAATCAACACCTTATATGTTTGCTCATTTGCACGCTAAGTATAATCTGTAGAAAGAAAAAAAAAAAGTGCACACATACACACACACAAAAATGATATATTATTGAAAAAGCTCCTAAGAGAAGGCTTTTTGACCGCATGGCTGCTTGGCCTGTATGAGGGGCTCAGTTCATGCATTGCCAGAACATGTAAAAATAATAATCATTGTTTGTTAAGCAGGGTCACACTGTGGTAATGTGTCGTCAGACTGCAGCCCAGAAGATTCATGTGTGTTTTAACTCTCTGTGTTTGGAATACTTACCATGTACTCGTAATATTTTATTGTGGTTGATCTAGTTGTTATTATCATTACGTGAAACCCAGTAAAGACAAGCTGTCAGTTAACCCCCTGATGTGATGTGCTGTACATTATGTATTAATTCCATTTCAGAGTTTCCATGTAAAGCGCAGTAAAAATCAATACCAATGTCTGTGCGATCAGATTCACTGGTTGTGTTCTTGAAATCGTACCCAGACTTGACAAGTGAAGCTGTGCCTCCTGACTTCACTTCGGTAACTAACATCTGTATTAGTGTTCTTATTCATTTCATACAAAGCCCCCTAGATGACAGTAGTACTGGTATTCAATTTTCATTAGCTATGGCAATTTGCTGCTGGCTCACGGTCTTCCTGTTTTTCCATGTATCTCTGGTGGAGCAATGCAAAGGCCAGTCCATTGATAATGAGCATCCTTGATGTAGGGATTATAAAATGTTGACAAAACACCAAGCATACAAAGGAGCAGGCACAAACATGTTTATTTTAGCTTATGAATATTGGACACTCCAGTTCTGGCCCAGTAGTCTTTTGCTCGGCTCACTTTTGGCTCTACATTTCAGGGTCTACTACTGGTATTATAACGATTACTTAAACATGTATTATTATTATTACTTGTATTATTATTATTATTATTATTATTATTATTATTAGTGTGCAGTGGAGTTGCGATGCCTTGATTAAGACAACTTTAAAATGCTGTCATGGTAAACTATTGACCGATTATATTTGTTTACCTAAAAAAAAATTACAATGTGTGAAAAGTCCAGGATCAGGGTAATTAAATGCAAAATGTCTTTGAAGATGTATAAACTCTTTATACCGTTATTATTATTTGAAAAAAGCGCTTTATTCATATTGTAATGTATTGGTTATAGTGTTTTGAAGAAGGAAAAAAAGTGCTCGATGGAAATGCCTTTAAAATTCAATTCAAATTCATTATGAGTGGATATTTCTATGTGATATCAGTGTTGTTTTTAAGCTGAGGCACATCTACATAAAGTGAATGGGTTAATTTAAATAGCAAGTGTTTATTAGCAACATAACATTGCATTACTTCCTAATGAAAAGGTTTCTCTGCGTCTGTAAACAGTGGCAGGGTTAGCTGGGTATCTTGCCGAAATATCATGTGACAAATAAAGCACTCCCCTAATCGTATCCTGAAATTGATAATAATTAAGTGTCCTGTGAAGCATCACCCTTGTATGTTCAGTGTCATGCTGGTTGAACACAGCAAACTCATGAATGGAATTTTCTACTCTATTGACGCAGGCAAATATCTCGACAGCTTCTTGGAATGTATGCCGTGCATCACTCAGAATGCCCTGGGGTGATCTCTGCAAGTCACACAGGACAAAAAGAAACTTCTCTACCGCCTATAGACATTAAAATGGGATTGCTGTTTCTTTTGTGGCATCCTACACCGACGGCAAATTCCGACATCAGAGTAAAATAAAGCAATAACTTCTCATAACAAAAGAAAGGTTCACCACGTAATAACAGTGGCAGCATTTACCTGTTACAACACTGGCATGCACCCTTGGGGTCGTGCATTGGGTTACAGTTTTCGTTAAAAGCAAGCTGCAGTCTACACAGCTCTGTGTTGGAAATCATGAGCGAATATAAAGGAACAATGTGAACCTTTCAGTGCGAGATTAAATGGAACCGAGCACATTTCAGTGGAGAGTGTATACCTGAACATAAATCTGTGGGGACACAGATCTAGCTCTTGTTTTTATAATAGAAGACATTAGACAACAGCTGATTGTGTTTCCTGTCCTTTGTACCAACCTTGCCCTGCTGTTCAGTGCCACTACACATATAAACGGGAAGCACCAGAGTGTCACAGAGACCCGGTGTCTGTGAGGCCTCCACGATACATCTCTGTGGCATGTCAAACTCTCTTTCTAGCTGCCTCTTGTCTTGACCTAGTTGAAGGCAACTGAAGACATCAGTAAGGGGACTACCTCATGTTACTTGTTCAATTTGCATCAGCCGCCATAATTAGACTGTTGAGGAACAGGAATTTCGACAAATTCCATCTGAAGTATAATCTGCTCCTCCCCTTGCCTTGGTGGCCTGTCTTTAGATAGTTTCCCTCTCTGAGCACAAGGTCATGGAGTATAAATATAAATTGCATTTTGCATTACTTCCAGATGAGTGAAGCTGTCAAACCAATAATACCAGCTTTCAGTCCTGCATTCTGCCACTTCTTTCCCATTTTTCGGCCAGGAGGTCATGTGCAAATTGAAAGTGACAGCCCAGCCAGCATGTCCAACAGACTAATATTGTTAGAGTACTCTGTCAAGGCACAGATCAGAGCTCCAAGCCATCGGCTGTCTCCAAGGCGTCCCAGTGTTTTGGCTCCGGAACCTATACTTGCCCGAAGAAAGAATAAAGCAAGCTTGACCCACTGTATATAGTGCCTCCATGCATCTTTGTGGAAGTATCACCAAGTCTGAAGATTCCCCCCGATTTATTTTCTTTGCACACTGAAATCAGATGACACATCAGTAAAGAGAACAACAGCTTCCTCAGAGCACTGACTGTGGCTGTGATCTCCTGACGAGCAGCTCTTTCCAGTCAACCCTTTGCCTGGGATCTCCTATGCCATGTTTGTGTTTACACCGCAGCTGTCTTCAGCAAAGCATCCTTCCATCTGGATGGGAAACTGTCCCTTAACCAAATGTGTAAAGACACTGGTAGCGGTAGCAATCCAATGCAAACAGATGTTTCCTTTAACAGGCCTAGAATTTTTGATTTCCACCCAGGTAGCTATTTCGAGCAGAGAAGAGCGGGAGCAGCAGTGAAGCTTGGCGCCGCAAGCCTGATAATTGTCTAAATAAATGGGGAAGAGTGTAGGTTTGTTGTTGTCCCAGCGTGCAATTGAATGCTGTCTTTATATAAGCAAAACCTGATGTGCTCACTTTATTCATGCCCTCTGACAAACCATTAAGGGCAAGTGCCAGAAAAGGACTCAAAATGATGTCAAGTGCATCAGATCAAGGGAGAAGACATCTCAAATGTGTCCAAATTGTCTTGTATATAGTTTATGGAAGAATAGATTACACCATATATATACTTTACTATACTATACAGTACTGTACTATGTGTGTATGTGGCCCTGAAGGCCTATTTGTAAGGCAATATGTGTGAGTCTTGCTTTGAGATTAGAGCACATCAAACTGGAATCCCATCTCCCTCATAAAATTTAAAGTAAATCTGAGCAGTAACTTTTCATTGGCTTGTTTGCATAAACTTGTTAATGTTACATTCTGCAGTGATTCTCTTGTGATTTAATGAGAATACAGGAGAAAGAGGCTGTCACTACAAAGCTTCCCAGCACTCCCATTGCTTCTCATAAATAGTCCGTCTTATCAGTTTTTTTTGGCTCCAGTCTCTGTCAAACTGAGCAGTTTCTCCGTCGTACAATTTGTTTGTGATCTATAATGTCATTACTGTCCTCTCTCTGCTCTTTGAACTAGATGCAAAGAAAAGTGTTTTTGTCATGTTGAAAAATAACTTCTACTCCCTGTTTTGCTTGCCTGCCAAGAAATCTGAGAAATAAGAACCCAATAGTTGCATCTAAACATCAAAAGCCACTAGTTTGGATATTCATTTGATGTGATTCACATGTTGTGATTCTCTCACAAATAAGGGAGTGGGTAGACAACAATGAAAATGAATCAAAAGGAAAAGAACAATAACATATGCAAACACACACACACTTTCTGTGACTGTCAAAGATTCACATGGAAGATTGAAATAACTTATTATGAGTTACAGGTGAATTCTACTGACACTTCATACAAAATACATTCAAAATGATTACCAAACTACAAAAATAAATACAACACAGTACACGATCATTTCTTAGGAATAGATTTTATTTTCACCATTACTATAGTACAACCAAGAGGAGCCTTTTAAACTTGTTCAAAATGGGCTATAGCTACGTACTTCTGTACAACATCAGTAAAACTAATGTGCTGTTAATAGAAGTAAACACAGACTGCTTTATCGGTCCTGTGAAACAAAAGCCAGCTAATTCTGGGGGTAGTCAGACTGAAAATAGGCTTCTTGCAACAGCTTGGCCAAAGATCAGAGTCCATGTCTTTTTCTTGACATGTGCCAGGTTATGTCAGGGCAGGAGACCCCGAGCACGAATGGGGCCCTTAGCCTGTCATCTTCTTAATAGACTTGTCAGCCAATGCCACCACCTCTTTTAGGAGCAGAAAGCTTGGTGCTTTATTGTATGCTACAGCGGCATTGTGGAGGTATCCATGCTCTGATGAAAGCTACTGAGGGAAGAGAAGAAAAAGAGATAAAGAAATACCATTTTTATTAAAAACAAAAATGTGGATTGAAGCAGAGCAGGTTTCTTGTTGTATTTCACATTGCATAGCTTTAGTAGTAGGTTGTTAGCACTCAATCACCTGCATCTGGTAGATTACCTGCATTAGACGTTCATAGAATTAGAGAATTAACTTAAAGATAAACATCAAAATCTCCCATCGTCAACTGAGGTGACGGATCTCTTAAAGCATCAGGTTAATCAGCTAAAAAATCATGCAAATATATATATATATATATATATATATATATATATAGCATTGAAGCAGTTATAAGCTTCCATAGTTTAAAAGCATGTGATACATTAGCAAGTAATTTAAATACGTTTTTAAAACCAACCAACAAACAAGCAAAACACACCCACACAAACAACAAATAACATCCAATGTTAACCACACAAAATCAATAAACCTCTCTTTATTATTTTCATCTTCATACCATGCGACAGGGTGTTGAGGCCTGACTTGAAAATTAGTGATTTGCATTAAAGTTTTCATTAAAGTTTATCTTAGTCAATATGCAAAGAAACCACTTATGTAATATTTAGGGTATTTGTCAGAAAAATCATGTGCTCAGGATAATGTGGATACATTGGAGTACTCAAACCCTAATCCAAAACCTAATACAAATGTATATGATTTAATGTATCCTGGTACATAGTTTTTGGTTTCTGTATGGACAACAGCATTATTAATTGATGGAAGAATGTGGGGGAGAGAGTTGATTTGAACAATTGGCTTTCCATAGAGTGGTCGACAATTTTAAAGCAAAAGACTTGAGAGAGGAACATTAGAAAGTTTACAAATGAGAGGAAGCCATTCAACCCATAATGCTCGTTTGGTTTCCATTAATAACTTAGTGATCCTAGGATCCAAGGATCACTAAGTAGAAAAGAGTTAAACTTTGTGTAGTGTAAAATAATATATGTTAATAGTAAATATCAGAGAAGACATTTGTTTTTAGTTAAGAGATAATATCTGTGGGTTGCAATGCGTGGTGCCACAGAGCGTGTTGTGTACACTGATTATAGCTGCGCCTACGCACAGGTGGATGTTTTAAAATTAATTGAATAAATATTTTGTGGCAAAATGTATAGAAATTATGACAATTAAAGGGAAATACTGCTAAGATTTTACAGGAAAAGGTGTGCCAAAATGATGGGGGGTTGTATTATTAAAGGTTTCAAATCTCTTAATTTCCTGCATTAAACAACCATTCTATGGAATATAAGTTTGTGAAATGCTATATATATATATGCCAATCTGGAACTTTGTTTTGTGCTTGTTTAATATAAATTGGCAAGCAGTTGCCAGGTACGTATTAAATGTTATTCTGTGCTCAGTAGTAGGTTTCTGTTCTTCTGTAGTGCGCAATGATGAGTAGACCAGACTGGTTGACCTTGAGGTCAGCCGTCAGAGCAGTGCGCCTCTTGCTGTCATTAAAACAGCAAAGAGCGTATCTTTCAAAATATGAACAACACAGTCCACTTCATATTTACAGCAGTTCAAAAAGATGAAGTGCTACCGTAGTAACACTGCAAACCTCTTAAAACCAGGGCTGTAATGCATGCAATCCACGTGTTCAGTTGTAGAAGTTCACATCTTGACCATCTGTGTAGCACAACGCAGGCTTGGCTGTATAATACTGGAGCTCCATTTGGACTTTACTCGGTGCTTCACAGTCACAAGAGGAACCCGGAGCTTTGAGTTTGATGGGGGAAAAGGGCCCTTCCGTTTGTGCAGCCAACTGCAATTGAATCCTCTACAGTTCAGGAGAGATACCGGATAGAATATATCTTTTAAATCTCTTTAAGGTTCAGTGGGAGTTCTCTAACCAGCCCAGCACATCACAAAGCACATGGGGATCTAATTATTTTTCAGTAGAACATTTTAGGTACTTTTATTATTATTGAAAGAAAGGGTTTTGTCCCCCATTATCCAATTCAATTAAAATATCCAGGGAAGATGTCTTGATGGTTGCAGACGTCACTTGATGGATGGATGGATGGATTTTCTCTTCCTAGAACGAGGAAACGTCTCCTTGTTAAATTGGATCATTCTTTAGAGCTGGTCGGTAACTTTTCATAATCTTCCTGAGCCATAACCTAATCCTTAACATCTGTCATCACCTTTAAGGTCCCGGGTTTCATACATTCACCTTCAGGAAATAGCCTATACAGTAGTATACGAAAGCAATAAACAGTGTTTTCAAACAAGGAAAACGAAAGTGATGCTTACTGACTGAAAACGTGGTTGATGCGTTTGGCTCATACAGTAGACCAAAGTAGATGTGGTACAAACACCTTATCTTCGTATTACATTTCATGGCAACTACTTTTCAACACAACGCATTAGACTGTTTTTAACCACACACAGTAGTTTCCCACTGCCTCCTTATGATTACACGCAGAAATAAATACATACAATATGCGTGGGTGCATTTGAGACTAGTTTAAGTATGTGATTCACTGAAACCTCTTCTGGGTATCATGTCTGACAAAAATACTTGTGAAGTGACACAGAAGAGCTGTAATTTTGATTCGAGACCTCCCTTTTTTTCCTGAGAGACACAATTAAAATAAGTTCAGCCCGAAACCTGAGGTACAGTCATGTACAGAATGTGATGTTAATCAATCCCCTTATTGACAGAGGGACACATTTAAAGATGTGTCACAGTTTGAAAGCTCGGAGGAAATGAACGAATAGTCAATCTGTGCATCAGAACGAAATTAACAGCTATTGTATTATGATTTGCATTATTAGTAGTAGTTGTTGTAATTGACGTAGTGCTAACAATGGCATTATCAATACTAATAATACTAATCTAATCAAATTGAGTTTGTTATAAACTATTGTAAAATAAATTGAATATAAAAAATGAACGTTAGACTCACACAGCTTATTTGATATGCTTTACTTAAAGGGTATGCCCACAATTCTTTTTTTTCTGTTTTTCCTAAAGTTCTTCATTTCCATTACACGTTGCATTTTACAGTTCATGGGGGTTAATTAAATAATGTGTTGTCATCATTGCCCTTATCAGCTCGATAGGCGATTGATAATTAAATGTAAACCATGTGCGTTTCCCCCTGCAGGTGAGGACTGATGCCTGTGCACTATGACCAGCGCTGTGCGGGGATCACCGCCAGCCCACTGGTAAGGCAATGGAGGATTGGCATACTGATGTCTCTGAAACAAACCTCACCGATGCATTGGCAAGCCTGTCTGTCACTCAGACTAGGACTGCAGAGTAAATAAATACCAAAAGGTGACGTGTGATATGTCACTATGTAGTAAAGGTTTATGGACAGCTTCAACACGTGTACTTAGTCATTACGAACAAGGTTTCAGTTTGAATTCTGTAACAGTGCAAGCCTTGCTTTTTACCAATACACATACAATTGTGTGTGTGCGTGTATATATATATATATATATATATATATATATATATATATATATATATATATATATATATGTGTATATATATATATATATATATATATATACACACACACACACACACACAACCTTTGGACATAAAGGTGGTTTATTCGTTTGATTTAAGGTACTGAATTACTGTAGATAAACTAGCAAATTGTAATTAAGTTTAATAGTTGCATTAGTATTATTACTATTTGTGTTGTTGTTGTTTTTGTTATTATTGTCATCTACAAAATGCCTTATGAGACCTTCAGTAAATAAGATGATTAAATACGGTGTGCAATAAGGGAGAATTCATAAATATTTCGCCGTGGGAAAATATGATTCATTGTGTGCAGTTTTTCCCCTCTATTATTTAAGAAAATACACGCATTGAGTGACAAACGAAATATGTAATATCTTTAATATTCTACTGAAAAAATAAAAATAAAACCGTTGTATTTTATTTGTTTCAGAATGTTTTGTTTTCGTCTGATATTATTGACTTTAACTGGCAATAATTTAACAAGCCTCTGTTTTCAGTCATATTAAAACTACAGCCAGTGAAACCATGTTTATTTATTTACATTATTAGATCATTTACTTGTTTATTCATGTATTTGTTGAGTTTTTATCATTTCATTGGTGTTGGTGTTGATATTTGTTTCATTGAAGAGGAAATATTACCGCTGCTTTATATTTTAACACATTAAACACATTTTTATCCATTTATTACATAGTGAAATCTGAAAGTATAAATGCCTAATTGTATATATTGCTATTATATATGTGACAATTACCTACCTTTTTTGTCTTTATTTGACATCTGGAAGAAAAAAAGACCGGCTTTCAGTGATTAAGACTATATTCCCTCTATTAGTTGATCGACATCCCTGTTAACATTTCAGACTGATTAACTTTGCTGTGTTATTAAATAGACCGTGCAATACTCAGTGGGATCCAGTCGTTTTTCATTTGTTTGTGTGAGATGAATGCAAGTAAACAGGTGTCGGATCCACAATAACAATAATATTGCCTGTGTGTCCAAAATGGATATGACCGCAGCCTTTGCGAATGCATGTGCAAGTGCCATTTCCTGGGGAATGTAGCACCTATTTTCATAACTTGTGCAATTAGATATATTATAAAATATCTATTGCAAACTTGTGCTTTTCCATGCCTTTCTTATTCAACAAAGACAGGCATGCACTCAGTTCAGCTGAGACTTTTTATGACTTGGTAAGTATGTTGTAGGGGTCTATAATAAACAGTCTTTAAAAGATCAGGTGCTCACTAAATGAATAATTAAAATGTGATAAATTACAGCTGTTTCCATGCTTTCTTTGCGCTACCTGCAGTGCACACGAGAGAGGGAGACTATACCAGTTGTATGAATCCGTTTGGTTTTGGCGCTTGGGTTTGTTACAGATAACACAAATAAATGTGGTGGGGCCGTAATGGTAATGTCAACCACGAAAACCGGTCATAAATCAAACCAAGAGCTTTTAATTCATTGCCTCTGGTCTCTTTATCTCACTTCTCAATTTTCCTTGTTCTTATGCAATTTCCCTGCAGGGTTCACCCTGTCTGCGGCGTTTGCTTTTCTGCTTCTGTACTCTTCTTTCATTTTCTTTCCCCTTTTGAAACATTTTTC
>NC_089853.1:35407567-35412567 GCF_036373705.1 Amia ocellicauda
AAAATATGGCCATCAGCATCATATTATTATTATTATGAACGGTAGAC
Source organism: Amia ocellicauda (assembly GCF_036373705.1). Taxonomy (NCBI): domain Eukaryota; kingdom Metazoa; phylum Chordata; class Actinopteri; order Amiiformes; family Amiidae; genus Amia; species Amia ocellicauda. The sequence continues at coordinate 35,407,615 of NC_089853.1, forward strand.
GGTAGAGAGAGTTCTGCTCTAAACTAAGAATTTGAAATTGAAAGTCGGTGTTTTGAATGTGAATCTCAGCCGGGGTGTTATTGGTCTCTTTGCTTTTATAAAATACGTTCATTTTACGTGGAAGCTCGTTAACGACTTTTATGATCATTTATTTGTACAAGAAATACATTACATCACAGACATGGATTAAAAGCCCTGCTGTAAAGCACACTGCCCTGTTCAAAATCCATACTTTGACATCCACGGGGAATGGGATGGGACGGCTGTTCAAAGTCCAACAGGGTGATTGAGTTGTATTCACAGCCCGTTTGCAGTAATGGGTTTTGACAGCTTCAAATTGTTCTGTATTGGGTCAAGGAAAGGAGAGCTTTCGGCTGCATCGCCTATCACTTACTTAAGGATTTTCAAGAAATTATTGCATTTATTATAGATCAGTCTTCAATTGAGACGAGATTGTAAACACTGAGTAAACCTATCGATTTATTTCGACTGAAGTGAATATGGATGAGTGGCGTCTACTTGACAGGACGAGCAAATTCCATTTGCGTTTTGGATATTGATTTTGATCCCTGTGTGAGGTGATATAAACAGCTGCGATTTTTAGAAAGCATGTTAAAAGCATTAAGCTTGTCTGTACAGGTAAATAACGATTTAAAACATAGTCTTGAAATATTTAAATTATTCGAAAACCTATAGTGTACTATAAAACCACTCAAATCTATATCTGACACACCTTGCTGGTGCTCGAGTAGCACCTTGTGCACATTGTGTGTGTATATTTATACACTATATATATATATATATATATATATATATATATATAAATAATTTTAATAAACCTTGTGTTGAACATATTTCGTTCTGCATGACACTCTTCTCTCCTCTTAGTGTACCTTTGTTTCTTTTTGTCTTGTTCTAAAGTTCAGTGATGCAGAATTCTTCATCGTTTTGTTTCTTAAAATACAAAAGAATCTAAAAGAAGGGGGGTGATCATTATGTACACTCTACTCATATTGGCTGTGTGTGGTGCACTGAAAGTATTTTTGCACATTGGGTGAAATTTAAAATACATTTTTAATAATAAAAACAATACATTATGAACTCATATGGTTGATAAATAATTGACATGAATGGGGGAGCAGGCATTGGTCAAATTGCTTATTTACTTCAAATATAATTTGGAATGTCTGTGATCAAAGAGCTACACATGCACACCGCTTTCTGAATGGTATTTGTATCGACCTGGAGGCGAAGAAAATAAACATAACTGTTTGCAACTTTGGTGTTTATTGGAAATATTGTTCTGTTTGAAAGCAAGCATAACAAAACGTGTTTTTTTTTTATTATTATTATTATTATTATTATTATTATTATTATTATTATTATTATTATTATAAAAAAAGCGTCCCCGTCGGATCAATACAATCAATGTAATGTGAGCTTTTCCAGAGGAACCGGTGCAGTGAGATACAGTATTGTTCCCTACCAAAACCCTTTTAATCTTTCACTTTACTCATTTTATCGATCGCATTAAAAATACAATAAATACATTAAATATTTTCCACAGATTATAAAAAACTTTTTAATTAAAAAAATACAATAATAATACTAAATGTCATATTGTTTTAATTATTTCCTTTCTTCTTTTGTCTACAAACCTGAAAAGAGAAGCAGCCAGTCTGTGAAAGTTCATTCTTATAGCCAGTTCTGGGAACAGAGGGAGAAAGAAGCAAAAGCATGCGAAGAAGTAAGTGCTTTTTTCAAAGGCAATAAAGAAAAAGGTAATAAACGTTAGATTATAAGCAGTGAGGACAGGTACCGGCGGCCAGGGATTTGAGTTATTTGGTTTGATTTGATTTACTACAGCAGAACCCTGTTGTGTTGCTGTAACTTCAATTCATTTCATCACAGCGAGTGGAAATGGTACCTTTAATACCTTTAACCAGTTTAGAAGGAGGGATTCCTAGGGAAGACATGAAAATAAACCAGGAGTAGCTACTGCTGCTCGGGTTTTAATGCTTAGGCGCAATTTGGAAACTGCAAAAGCAGGCAGATATAAGCACAGATTAATCACCCAACACACAAAACCATGTATATGTATTTGAAAACACGATCAACGATTTTCTAGATGTATTTTTATATTATTATTATTATTATTATTATTATTATTATTATTATTTACAATAATTAACTGACGAATACATGTAATTGTAAGTGCTCTCTGTGTATCTTATTTTAAACGAATCCCCCGTTAAAAATGTGCTTCATTTTTCCATTCAAGAAGATTTGCCAGTTCGGTGTTCTGGGTTTATCTTTATTTTACTGTCACTAACAATTAATACCCGCTTGCTATGTCCTTAGCAGTTTAACTACGGTTCTCCTTTTCTTTTTCCCCCTCTTCCTTTTCTTAAGTTAATTTACTGCGGTACCACAGGTTAATACCTCATCTGACTTCATTTATTACTTTTAAAAGCTGTCAATTTCAGAACTGTCACTTCCCATCAACGAAAGCAAATAACCACCTGCACAAATGAATTATTGTAAAGTAACTACGAAATGAAGTCGTCTAGTTTGTGCCTTTCAGCCCTAATGAGGCTAATTCGAGAAACAGAAAGAAGCCCTATAATGGAATAGTCGCTCTTGAAAATCATTGAGCTGATTGTCATTCCCATCAGTAAATCCTCTGTAGGCGAAAACCTTATTCAAACCTTATATATATATATATATATATATATATATATAATCCGAAGATATACGTTACTGTCAGTCTATTAAACTATATATGTATGCAACCATAAACTTTTCCACTTTACCTTTTCCTTTTATTTGTGTGTATGTTTGTATGCATATCTATCAATATGCATATCTATCTATCAATCTCTCTCTCCCTCTCTCTCTCTCTCTCTCTCTATATATATATATATATATATATAGATAGATAGATAGATAGATAGATAGATAGATAGATAGATAGATAGATAGATACAATAATCTAAATTATGTTTCACAGATTAACGTCCCTGATTTCTTAATTACGGTTTTGAAGCATTTTTTCTGATACTAAAATTGAGCCTGACAGTGGACCATGTGATGCAGTTTGAAAAAATAAAAGACATTCGCTGGGAGAGAGATATATAATTTATAATGCACCTACGAGCAGAACCCTAACGAAAATAAAATACATTGTATTCTTCACAAACCAAGTATAATTTATATGATTGATGTCTAGTGTATGTTATTTCAGTTTATAAATACATACATAAACACAAATATATTTTAGACAGGGAAAGAGAGAATGAAATTGAACATTACCTTTACCATTGTTTGTATATTTAAGCCTCACCATATTGACAAGAAGAAGAAAAAATGATGCAGAGTACATTTAATTGTTTTTTTTTGTAGAATATATCATTTAGTTGTACGATTCTGCTCATATGAGGATCATTTTTATATGCAGGTAATTACTAAAACACGTAGACTGATACTGTGTGTTTGGTATGTTGCCTAAAACTGAAATAAATAAATAAATAAATAAATAAATACACTGTAGACAGTTCAAGCGAGTTCTGCATTAATACGTGTGTTTAAAAAAAATTGCAAAACATGTAAATCTGCATAATACTAATTCTTTGGGATTGCAATCAAACATATCTCACACTCGTCAATGAAGGAGACTTAAAGAGTTTGGGGAAATGTATTCTACATATAATAGGTAATCTCAGCATTATTTTACAGAAGCATTTCCCCTAAATAAAATCGACTATCCAGTAATACTGTACTTGAAATTAAAACTCAGTATTAGTGCTTATGTTGTTGATTGTGTGATGCAGTTATTCAAGTCTAGATACCTGCCTTAAATGTAATCAGGTATTAAAAAGGTACAAAATATGCACAATGTAGTGTTCAGTATTCTGGTCTGACAAAATGCAGGGCAAACGCTTAATTACACAAATTATAAGTTACTTGATATTTATCATATTTCCATCAAATCTTAAAATATATGGTTTTACAAAATTTCTACTTTGTCATTTACACGTGTAAAGTATTGTATTAATTACTATATATATATATATATATATATATATATATATATATATATATATATATTCTCATTTTTAATTTTTTATAAAATTAGATCTTTACATAATGGAAGTTGATATTTTGATGAAGCCTTTAACATTGCTGTAAAAAACAGCGCCATCTTGCTTTTGAATTTGAAAGTGCAGCTACAAACTGGATAGTTAAGTAACTCCCTATTCTTTAAAACTACGAGCTAAGCTAAAAAGACATCTTATACAGAATGCGTTTTATTATTATTATTATTATTATTATTATTATTATTATTATTATTATTATTATTGTTATTATTATTATTATTATCGTTATAATTATTAAGATTAGTAGTTGTATTATCATCATCAATAATAATAATAGCAGTTAAAAATTACGTGATTGTTGATTAGATTATGCTGTGTATTAACAGAAATCGATTGCTTTTGCATGTATAAGGCATGTTGATGCTTTAATTGATCCATGTTAATCACCCTGTAATAATTTCTGAATTCACTGTCTTTTTTATTTAAAGTAATAAACTCTTACAAACTAAATATGTTAAAAACAAGGTTAAAGTTCAATTTTGTATACGATGTATTTGTGATCATATTACCGTAAAAATAACAATAATAGTACATGTTTTGATCACCGGAAAAAACGTGTTGTGTTATATGTAATAAAAATAAAACGTGTGTGTGTTTGTATATATATCACAATCTCTATGTCGATTTCCCGTGTCTAATTTATAGTGTTTAATATCAGATTTTAACTCGATACATGTGTTTTACTAATCTCTTAAAGCGATAGGCTACTCTTCTCCCATTACCTTATTATGAATAACAAATGAAATCATAACAGCAGGCAGTTACAATTCATCTTTATATTTCTGGGTCACAAATT